>NC_092251.1:10935000-11232500 GCF_036320965.1 Panulirus ornatus
GTTCGATATTTCAACATTCAGAACACAAGGGCACTTCGGCATAACCCAGGTCGTCACGTCACGGCTCCTCCCGCCTCCCTGCTACAACACGACAGCAGGCAGAGAGAGCGTCAGACGTGAAGATAAAAAAAACGAGAATTCTCCGCTGCAAAATACGTGACCCATGACATCTTTATCATATAGTGAAACAGCCTCCGTAAAAGCGTGTAAAAGAGATAATGAAACCAGTTTCGCATCGTAAGCATTACGTTAACGAGTGAATCACCTAATTATAAAACTCTAGAAAACTGGTAATGAACTAAACATTAAAACCATCCGGATAAGTGACGACACGACTTACTCTGAAAGCCTATTCAGCAGGTAATGACAAGGGATTAAAGCCATTTACAGCAGCAGTTAATGTTATTTTCCAGACATAACAGCAAAATTCAGGTATTCATTAAAAACGTACACTTGTTTGCTGTTAGATCGTAATTTCCTGACACAGACTGCCTATTTAATATTTGATACGTGAAGTCTTTTAATACACACACACACACACACATATATATATATATATATATATATATATATATATATATATATATATATATATATATATATATTATCAGTGGAATTAATTATAAAAGGTTCCTAAACG
Source organism: Panulirus ornatus (assembly GCF_036320965.1). Classification (NCBI taxonomy): domain Eukaryota; kingdom Metazoa; phylum Arthropoda; class Malacostraca; order Decapoda; family Palinuridae; genus Panulirus; species Panulirus ornatus. Next base: position 10,935,641 of record NC_092251.1, read on the forward strand.
AAACGGAAATTTCAATGAGAGTAAATAAAAAAAAAATGTAAGGTTTATATTCCACTTACATGATACAGTAGTCGATCCAGCTCACGTAAAGATACCGCCCTTGAATTAAACAGCTTCCCGAACGGAAGAATCAGAATGACTCCCACCATGAGCCACTGCAACGAGACATCTTCAGCTATACGAGGTGGTACAATTACTCCTGCATTAACCGTAGTGAAATCAGCGACTGCAATGGCCGTAATATCCCAGTGAGGGTGTCCATCTGTTTACCCGTCCAGGAAAGGCGCTCCTCACTGCCGATGGGGAACCGCTGGAGGACTGATGTCGGGCGGGTGGGAGCAAGGACGCGTTCCATCGACACGTACTCTCCTCCTCTTTTGCGATATCGCCGGTATAGTAAGAGCCTTTGAAGACGCGTATCACATCCGGGCAACGATCATGTCTTCAAGGATACTAAAATGGATCTTCCGGATCTTAACACCTGGGGCAGATGACATGAATCTCAGGTTTGGGCGCCAACTTTAAAACTAGCTCTCACAGGTTCATGAATTCCAAGCAAACTTCCCGCCCTTCTGGGAATCATAGAACAACGGCGATGGTGTTCTTTGTTTCATACCTGGAGTGGGAATGAAGCTGTGCGTTCCTCTCAAGTTTTTAAGGACACAGGTTTTCCAGTTATCTATTTCGTAGGTGTTTCCGTCTTCCAAATGCTGTGGGATACACTTCCATGCCCTTATCAGGTGCTGCAGTAGTCCTCTTTTGTCTTCGCTGGTACTTCAGAGGCGAAGTTGACATGTGCGTGATTTTCGAGGAAGTTTTACTCTGGAGGTCTTGTGTCACAACAGGTGTTGAGAGATTGTCACAGTGTAAGTCTTCCCCTCAGTCGCTCTGGCGATGCAGGTGTCGTATAGTTATGGCTCCACTGCGGGTTCCGAAGGGAACGCAGGAATAGAAAACTTGAAGATGCGTCTGCATCTAGCGCTTATGAAAATAACTCTCCCTCTCACAGGCTACAGGAACGGAAAGAATACGCCAGTCTAATTCTGCAGGTATTTCTGTCTTACAAATGAGGACGTGGGCTTTACAGGTGTTTCTTTTGCAAGTAATTTTCTCTCGTACAGGGAGGCGAGTGAGTGGTGTCTCTTGCCAGTAAATCTGTCTCTTAAGTACCAATTGGGATGCAAGTGGTACACGTCTCTCTAACAAGTAGTTCTGTCTCGTATACGAAAATACGCAGGCATTCGTGTGTTCCTCTCACGTATCATGAGGATGCAAGCGTATGTCCCACAGTCGCTCTAAATACACCGGTGTTAACAGGTTCGCATCCCTCGTAGGTACCGTACATACGTGGGAGTAAGAGAATCCACAACTGAACTTGAGGGAGGGAAATGCAAGAAGAGATAATGACTCTTCATAGGAGGGAGAGAGAGAGAGAGAGAAAGGGGGAGAGGAAAAAGAGAATATAATGATGAGGTGAAGCGAGGAGGGAACGAGAAACTGATTACGGGAAAACAAGAGATTGATGAGGGCAAGGGCAAGAAGGGTGGAAGGACCTGAGATACAGGAGAGACAGTCACGGACAATGAATGTAGTGACTGATAATTAGTGATAGCATGAACAGGACAGGAGACGGTAGGAAAGCCGATATATACATCATCCACAGCATATTGTTTACCTTTGCCAGAGGTATGTAGAAGAAGAAAGAATCATTATTTACAAGAAGGTTAACTGATAAAGGTACAATGTGAAAGAAAATGTATTTGATTCTCGTGATATTCATTGCATAAACTCTTAGGGACATATCTTGAAAATCAAGGATGGTATAGAGTGAATACCAAAGGGATAACGTGAATTAACTTCAACTAGCTTTTTTGTGCCATTGCCCTTCTTTTCTCCTCCTGCTCGCTTCTTTTCATACTCCTCCTCGCTTTCTCCTCTTACTTCTCGATTCTTCCCCTCTTGTCGCATCTTGCCCCTCTCTCATTCCTTCAGCCCGTCCCCTCTTTTCATTATTCATTTCATACATTCATCTGTTTCCCCTCCCTTCTACCCACGCACTGAAGGGTTCCATGGCACCAGACTAAAAGATGAACTTGAAATAATGAGAATCTAAAGACTCTCTGAAGGACCATGAACTCTGGGGACCTTCACTTTATATCTCACCACGTTCACGACTTCAGGTGTTTTCTTTGCGGGTCTTGGGGTGCTGCTATGAACAACAGTGTCTAGAAATTCGGTGTCACCACTGACTGGAGGCAGGGAATGTTCATGGGGCCATTACACTCAACTCATCCCTTTAGTTGAGTGGCATCGTCACTCACCTCAGAGTCTCGATAGAGCACTAGTTACTCCATGAGATACGTAATATACAGGAGGCAAAGAATCTCCAATTCCCTCTTCTCAATCTCCAAAACCTGGGTTCCGAAAACGGGGAAGCATTATCACGAGCTCCACACGACTACTGTGAAACAACAATTCATCCAGACTCATTTCTTTTTCCTCAATTTCCGACCCGGTGTTCCAACCGAGGCGGATAAGAGCATCAGCTATTTCCACCGCCACTTTCCACTACAGGAATACGACCCCGTCCTTAATCCGATCTTTGGGCCTATCGTCCGTGCTCCGCCGCCCCTCACTCTCGTAAAAGCTATGATGGAAGGTGGTGGTGGGGTCGAGGCGATCGTACGAAGCCTTGTGTGACGGGGTCATCCCCCTATCTGACACGTAGATACAGCAGGTTTGGAGGATCACGAGAGGTGTGACCTGGAACAGGTGTGTGGTAGGTGTACACACGTGCATGTGTGCCTTTGTCCGCGTATTCAGGTATGTATGCCCATGTGTGAGTTTGTAGCAGTGTACATGGTAGTTCCTATGTGCACATGCGTGCGTGCACTTAGGTCTCGTGTTCAAATGCATGCGTGTCACTAGCATTCATTTGACTGATTGCTTTTTGTGTGTGTATGGAAATACTTACGGATGGGTGTAGTTCGCGAGAGAGAGAGAGAGAGAGAGAGAGAGAGAGAGAGAGAGAGAGAGAGAGAGAGAGAGAGAGAGAGAGAGTGTGTGTGTGTGTGTGTGTGTGTGTGTGTGTGTGTGTAAATCGTACTTCAAATATTGTTTCTGCGCTGGAACGGAAAGAAAATCGTAAAGCAACCCACCATCATCCTTCGCAGAATTTCTGTTAACATATCAAACGCGCCGTAATTCGCATTTACTCCGGGCCCTCGCGAGTTCCCGGCAACAAAAACTCCCTAATTACGAAGACAAAGGCGAGGTGATATACATAGATAATTGCTATTATGCTTCTTATCGCCTGTGATGGCGCTGGAATAGATTACACACACACGAGATAGATTATAGCTGGCGATATGTTCTTCCCCAACACGGAATAATGGCTCGTTGAAAATGACATACGAATGAAATTCCTCATTTAGAATGGGAGTGTTGGGGTTCCAGAGGTGGCGTGCTGGTACGATGGTGGTGTGCGATTGCTGTCCAAAGTGTACTGTGGTTTCCCCCCACTCCAGACTTCTTTATGGTGGGGGACTGTCGTAGTAACCCGTTGTGATTGTGGGTGATTGGGGTGCCACGGTGTTATCTGTCTGCGGATGACTGACGTGGGCTGTGGTTTTGGTTCGTTATTCTGGTCGTGGATGATTAAAGTGGGTCGTTGTTTTGAGAGTGGATGACTAAAGTGGGTCGTTGTTTTGTGGTTGGATGATTGAAGTGGGTCGTTATTTTGAGGGCGGATGATTAAAGTGAGTCGTTGTGTTGACTGTGGATGATTGGATGATTGAAGTGGATCGTCGTTTTGAGGATGGATGGTTAAAGCGAGTCGTTGTGTAGACTGTGAATGATTGTAGTGGGTCGCAGTTTCGGTTGTGGGTCACCAATGGTTTTGTAATAACTGTGCTTGATCTCTGTTTAGGCACTGGATAATTACATGGGGTAGTTACAAATATGGATAATGGAAGTGGGTCATTCATCTGGTCGTGGATAACTCTGATGGTTCAAATTTCTTAGGGGAGAAAAAGACTGAAATAGATCGTGGTTGTAATGACGTTTGAGTGTGGTTGCCAGTGGACTTAATCGATGTATAATTGTGGCATCACCTGGTTGTGTTTTGGTTCCCGGTTTATGATATATCTACCCGAGGTAGTATGAGGTTTTAGTGAAGAGTGACTATGATAGTTCGTGGTCATAGATCTTGGTATACCGGTAGCGTCTGCTCGTAGTTTTGCACATGGGTTGATTAAGAGTAATTCAAAATCAGGTCTGATTGCCGTTACTGGTTAACACATGGCTGTTGTGGGTTACGGCTGCGGGGTTAGTTGAGGACTGCGGTTGCTCAGGCGTTAATGTGTTTAGGTATAATCATGGCTGACCATCATCACTATCATATTCATGACGATAATAATCATGACGGACATATAATCACGTCCTGGCCACGTCTGGCTTGGGTAGGACGTACGGGGATGACGACTGGGTGTTGTGGTGCACAATGACCAACGCATAACTCTCTCAGCTGAGCTACGAATAATCGTAGGATAATTGTGGTTACTTTGTTACCGACATGTACGTACGAGAGCAATGTTATGGGTTATGGATGAAGGGACGAGAACAGTGGTCCTGTGAGAACAGTGGTTCGACACCCCGCAGGGAGGGTAGTGAGGGAGGGATGTGTCGAGGTAAAAAGGGTGGATGGGAGGTGGGAGGAAGGCTGGGTAGGGAGCAAGACCCAGAGCCTCCCTCCTATTAAGGGATCAAACGAATCCTCGGACGATGTGATTTGGGGTGGACCCGGGCCTGACGGTGAGAAGAAAATCACACACACACACACACACACACACACACTACTCCGTAGTGTGGTGGTTAGCGTTACTGACCGTGAGTTACCTCGGGACCAGACCGGTATTCGAATCTTTAGAGCGTGGCAGTCGACCTACACCCAACCCAGGTGTTCATCCTCCCCTCGCGGATGGTCAATAAATGGATACCTAGCTTAGGCTGGTATGTGTGTGTGTGTGTACAAAGGGGGTATGTATACATATATGTATATATCTATACATACACACGAGGTTGCGAGACGGGGAAACATGTGTAAAACCTTCTCCCCAGAAGACATAAACTAATCGCGCGCGCGCGCACACACACACACACACACACACACACACAGTGAGAGAAGACCTCATCGCGATTTTCATCTAGTACGAAATGAGCAGCAGGAATCTGTGTGTGCGAAGGACTCAGGAGTCGACATTGTACCCAGCCAGTCCCTACAGCCCCATTTCAAAGAACAGCAATGGAAATTAAGAAATAAAATATAAAGTCCAGAGAAGGGCAACAAAGATGGTACCAGCAGAATTTAGAGAAACAAGTTGTACTGAAAGGTCAGAGGCAACGATGGAAGAGAGAGGAGCAAAGGGCGACTTGATCCCAATCTTTTAAAGTTTCTGAACCCAGACTGAGCTTGTCAGTCGAAACACCAGAGGTCACAACAGGAAATTAATCAAGAATCTTGTTGGAAAAAATAGACACAAAGTAGTAGTTTTACAGTACAAGAGTTGTAGCCTACGCAATGATATTGTACATGTTAACATCATATGAAAGCTGAGATGAAAGCATTGGGGCAAAGGCACCATGAACCTGAAACTCCCTCGCCCTACTGTAAAATAGGCAATCGCATCTGTATTGTCTGTATACCTATCTATCTCTACTGTAACACAAGTAATTATATCTCAACAATCTGTTTACTTATCTATCTATCCCTGTGTATTGTACTTTAACCCTTATATGTCAGATGGCTCTCGAACAAGATTTCACCAAAAATAACGTAACAACGATATAGAATTTATTTTTTTTTTTCTCTCACGGGTACCGTCATCATGACGAGGCACCACTAGCCACAGGAGAAGAGCCTGGCTTGATAAGGAGTGATCGCTTTTTGTCCTTTATCAAACAGACGTCACTATATCACACACTTGTGCTCCTGTATGCGTCTCATCTTCATGGAAAGCATGTGACGTGTGTGCCGTTCACTGATCAGCTTCTTGAGGAATACTACGGCTTAAATATACATAACGTTTTATCCATTTCTTAGCAGTAATATAAACTACATCGCACTCAGACCACTGTGAGTTTTCCGGTGGTTTATCTGCCCCTCACCACCTTATATGTGGCTCTCATAAGGCTACTCAAAACATATATATGTTTGTACTTGCGAAAGGTGGCTCTGGTCGTCGAGATGTCGTGTTTATTCACTGGCCCGAGCGGTAACCACCTGTGACACCTCGATGTGTAACGAAGAACAATGTTCGTTTGTCTAATATCGAGGGCCCTTGTTCCTCTCTTGTTCTCGATTCTCGGTCAACGTTCAGGGATCGTTTCATCCATGCGTCAGTCACCAACGCCAATTGGTTGGAATATTGTCCTGTGATGAGGCCATTAAGCGTCACTGATTGGCTCTTTACTGTTGGGCGCGAGCGAATGAATGGCTCTGGTGTTTGGTTTCTCTAATTGGCTCTCGGTCTAGTTATGTACCCCAGCTTGATCGTCTCGTTAGGAGACACTGGCTCCATTGTGCTTGTGGCTGGGTCCGTGTTGTTAACCGTCGAGTGATTGGCTGTGGGTTGTTCGGTGTCTGAACGTATTCCCCTCGTCACGAAGCATTAGAAGTCGCTTCAGGTATTATCTGAAGGACGCCGTGAGCAAAGGATTCAGCAACGTCGGTTTACATTGTCTTTGAAGTAACAATGATGAAAAGAAACTTAGTCTTGAAAAACAAAAAAAAAATGGCCCTACTGTTTCTAAAACCCTTTGAGTACAGCGATACGACTGGTTAGTTTAATGGCCTGGCCTTTGTTATCCCTTAACCACCGGGGATCAAGTGAGGGGTACGACTGTGGCAGTCGAGGGTTCTTAGTACGTCGTGTCGCACTTGAGGGATGTAACGTCTTGCTCAAGGGTCGTGCGGGAGCTACACCGTGCAAGTCCACGTGAGGTCGGGGTTACTGAAGCCATCGGGTAAGACTGCAGTATGGTGGGTGCAGAGCGATGATAAAACAGAGACAGACTACTGGGAAAGTACAAAATGAGAAATATGGAGAAATATCTAAATATACAGAGAGATATATAGAATGAGAGAATACAGGGAGAATACACCGCTGATAAAAGCATAAACAAAACCTCTCTCTCTCTCTCTCTCTCTCTCTCTCTCTCTCTCTCTCTCTCTCTCTCTCTCTCAACCAGATGTTGCAAAAATACAGATTATAGCTAACAATATACTGCCTCTCAGTGGGTCTTAAAGTTACAAAACTGAAGGAGGTTTACCTCTCTCCCTGGCGTTACGCTTGCTTTCTCCTTTGCGTTCAATAAGCGTACAACTCGTTACTGGCGTTATACATATATAGATACAAACTGTTAACGGTAAGTAATTTGTAAACTTATCCTGACTCCACGGCAGGAGTACTCTTCTGTCTGATGTTTTGTTTTGTTTTTTTCCGGCAAAATCCAAAAGTTTCTACAATCGCAGCGGCGGTGGTGGTCAGCCTCGTCTGTCAAGGAAATGAAAAGCCACCGAAGCAAACATTGCGTATTATATCACAATTTCGTGGACGAGTTAGGAACTCTGCATCACGCCCCGGGCGGAGGTCTGTGACGATCCTGTTACCATCCCGATGCAGACGAGGTTGTCAAGGACCAACTGGGATCCAATCCTACCCATGTACTTCCTTTAGTACCGCTACTCCCTCCTTTATCACCACCCTATTCTTCTCCATCCCCAATCCCCATTCACACATCACCTCTTTCTCTTTTCCATTTTCTCATCACCAAGAGTCCAAATATCATACTTCCATAACGCCCTCTCCACTCCAACCTCTTCCACAATCCTTATCTCCCTCCTTATAACACATTCCCTCAGCATTCCCCTCAACCCTCGCCTCCAGCAACCCCCACCCACAGCCAACATCAATAGCTCACAGTGCAGAATGATATCCCTTAGAAAATGAATATGTACAGAGTAGGAAAAAAAAATATTAGATGTTTTCATGCATGGACCATAACGGTGTAAATAATACGAAGGCAAAAATATTCAGTTTCGTAAAAACTACAAGATAATACGGTAAACTACGAACCGAAATTCAGTAACTTCCTTTGTATTTTCAATCCGTGGAGAACACGATCCAGACTGGATAGCCAAATCTGGAAAATCCAGGAATTCATAATTTATGCTCACATGGATAAATCCTGGATTTGAAGTAATCCTTTTAGCTTTTCCTTTGTAATCCGAGGGATGAAAAATGGATATCATTATTTACTGACAGTGTGCATATTAAAAAAGGGGTATACTCCAAACTAGTAGGGATGCAGGTCTGGTTATCCGGGAAAAGCTTTAAGCTGTGAGCTCGAAAAGAGTAGAGGACAAAAGATAGGAGGCTCCTCCCACTCGTGTGGTGTTGGTGGCTGGTTCGTCCTCAACTACAACCACCACTGACCCCACCACCTGAAGTGTTAGCCACTTTTCTCACGAAAGAAATATGGTGCTTTAATGGATGGCCCGACCTCGACCACATCACCTCATGTGTGCCACTTGAGTAGTCACGGAGGCTAACCTCTTCCCCGTCCAACTACCACTGTATATAGCCTTGCCAAGGATCTATACCCTCAGCTTGAAGCGTGCGTTCATGTCTGCAGACATAGTAGCCATTTCGGCGATGCTGTATCATCGCTGACTGACGGAAAAGGAAACTTGTTGTTCCAAAGGAGTCCAATCACTTCCCCCCTCCTGTGTGGAGTGAAGCACTAAGGCAGTAGGAGCTCAATGAAGGAGGTCCTCGCCTTGTATAATGATGATAATGTATCCCTGCCTACGCCAAGCAGTCCAGTTTCTCTTGTTTTTCATTACTATCCTTTCTTATTTTTCAGCACCTTCCATGCCAATATTTCATTACTATCCTTTCATATTTTTCAGCACATTCCACGCTTATTTTTCAGCACTATCCTTTTATATTTTTCAGCACTCCTAGACTCAGTGTTTGCAGACTCAGATGAACTTTTCTCTTATTTAGCTGTATACAAGAATCTGTGTAAGGCTTCAACATCGCTTTTTCACATATTTTCAGAACCATTCCGAGTTCTTGGATGAATGTAACAACTACGAAATCCTCTATGTTGAGCGTCTGAAGAAACTCTTTGTATGGCTCGGACATCATCAAAAATTCTCACATTGACGAAAGAAAAATAATCTCTTGCGGACTTATGGCCAAAATGACTCGTGCATCCGTTCCATATTTTATCATTTTCTCGATCAAAAAAAGCGGTACATTACAGACATGTTTGTTGCTCCCCGTAAGCCAATCTATTAATCTTTTACCCTTTGCATTTGCTCTAGTCACCGACAGGGCGACAGTATATTTTCTACAGATCTTTTATCATTACCAACTCTACTATTCAATTCTTCCATTGTAATATATATATATATATATATATATATATATATATATATATATATATATACATATATATATATATATATATATATATATATATATATATATAATCATGCATTACAGTGAAGTCTTTGTAAATGCGCTCTTAAATTCTTATTCGTTATAGGTAATTGCATTACCCAAGCCTCACTGAATTTCAGGCTGGCTAATTTTGCTTTTATTCACCAAGAATCCCCGCGCGTCGTGTGCTGCCCGTCCTTGAGCGTTCGGCCGACAGTGCGTAAAAGAAAGCTCGCCACACCAGATTACACATTTCGATTTCCTTAAAAACGACTCTCGTTTTTTCTGAAATACGAGACAGACCCGTGTTACAGTACCATTATAAAAGGATATTCACAAAACAGAGGCGGTATCATGCACACAAAAACGTGTTACCTGCATTAATACTTCAAGTCTTCAAAGGGTGGGGGTGCGCCTGGATGAGACGAACAGGGGATAAAAAGATTAATCGCACTCCACACACAGAACACCCCCGGAGAACTTGATTGCATCTCATACCACTTCCTTGCGTGAAATCGTGTGGCGGTGTTTATACAAGCAGAGCACTCGCTCCTTAAGTGTGGGGTGTTGAGGGTCTTTCTCTCATATGTACACATCTGGTCTGGTGTTTATGTCCGCTGGTTATACACTGCTCGACTGTTTCCAAATTTCTGGGCGTAAATGGTTTACTCCGAGGCTGGCCTTAGGTAGTTTGGTTTGTTGGTTGTTTTGGCCTTAGGCCTATCAACTGCCAGGGTCATAAAGGCCGTCAACGTAAGTTACATCCACCAACCGACAAATCATTAACACCTTCTTCAGGTGTTAAAGATAATGCTAAGACCACGTACACTCTCAATGTGCATGTTGCCCGTGGCTGTCCGTACAGAACATCTATGCTCTTGTATCCTGTCCTTTGAAGATATGCCAGTTTGGACAATACAAATCGGAGTTCTTTTAAAGTATTTTGAGTTGACAGCTGGTTCTTCAACAAATCACAGAATGTTCTTTCTTTTCTTATATTTGAGAATTTCGTTTGGTGTCGTCTTCGTGTTCTTCGTCTTACGATACTTGATATTAAGTGATCTTTAAATACTGGTAGAGGAAGAAAATTCCTGATGACAAGGGAGTAATTAGGTAATTTTCTTAATTCATTTATTTCTTTTTTCCTGACACCACCATAGTAAGTTTTCCTTGCTTTCTGTACGCATTTCAAGATATATATTCCTCTGGTAAACTATATTCCTTTTAGCAGTATCACAGAAACAAAGCCACTTTCTTCATCTGAACATTCCAGACGACAACTTCGTAATGCTCTTAAGAAACATGTACCAACAAAGGTAAAATTTCCCCATTGAATAAGGATAGTTTGCAAAATCAATACTTACCCACCTCGGGTGGGTTTTTTTTCTATAGATTTTGACATCAAGTCCACTATCCGAGCTCATTCATTATCATCATAACCGAAATGGGCGATGAATCACTGACGTAACTCCTCAACTTTCCAAGTCATTTATGGAGTAAGTATAATTGGTTTTCCGAAAATTCCCTAGATTATTCATAAGGAGGCCACCAACAAAAAATAAATATCATTAACATATCTCTACCACGAGAGATTTAGATTATATATACATTTGAGGAACGAACCCTCAATAAGAAGAATATGCATATATAGATTTGAAGATATAGTTTTAGTCTGTAATCAAACTTTTAATTAACTTCGAAAAAAATAATGATTTTGCAAAGTTCATTAACTTCGGAAAAAAAAGTAATGATTATACAAAGCTCTATAACTTCAAGAAATACTTTATGACTATCAGGAGTTTCTAGTTACCATTAAGGAGAATCCTCAAAAAAAATCTTGATCTTTCGTGAAAAGATAAATATCAACGTCAAAAGTTATTAATGAAGAGAATACAGTGATTTCGTTTTTGATCCTAATGCTTTAACAAGTCTTCATTGTCTTTCAGATGGGATTTTTGAAATGGCACCTACTAAAAGACCGAACAGTTTGATGAGCCATTTAAAAAGCAAATATAATCAACCTCGCTAATACGAATGGTGACAAGGGCGTAGATGATGGCCTAGCAAAAAAGACAAACCATCTAACACGAATAACCATATTGGTAAATGATGATAGATACGAATGGCGAATGCACAGGTCACAGGATATTGAAAGTATTGAGTAACGACAGATTCAAATCCAACTCCTTCTAGCCACGATTACGCTGACTGGATTTCTTCAGAGACTACTAATGTGAGAAATTTGTGTTGAAGGGCTCCTCGTAGGCGAAACCCCACCAGTCAGGGGAGAGGAGAGGAGAGTTGACAAGAGGAAAATGTTTTTTCCAGATATTACGTGTGCATGAAACAGTCAGGTACACACACAGGCGCACATAAAGACAAAACACACATACATTACACACGTCATAATCTTAAAAGTTGAGCCCCTCAATTAATACTCTCTCTCTCTCTCTCTCTCTCTCTCTCTCTCTCTCTCTCTCTCTCTCTCTCTCTCTCCAGCCCCTACCTCTGTCCCTGTCCATTTTTCTCTCTCATCTACTCTGTCCCTGTCCATTTTTCTCTCTCTCATTGTTCATCCGTTGCCTCAGCCTCTCCCACCTCTCTGGTCCTTCCCGTTCTTCCACACACACACACACACACACACACACACACACACACACACACACACACACACAGCGATATCCCTGTGAACTTTTGGTGTGATAAAGTAAACACGTCTCTCTCTGGGGACCGAGCCTGCAGGGCCGATACCTTCGCCTGCTTCGCCTTCATGTCATCGATTTCCATTCGGATTTTTAAAAACTCGCCATCTTTTTTTCCACCCTTATTTTCTATTCCTGAATTTCGTATTTTCCAAGTTCTTAGTATTTTCTTTTTCTATTCAGTATCAGGTATCTCGTGATTTATTCACGTATCTCTAAATTCATTTCGGGTTCAATGGATATATTTTTTGCATTTTGGATTTCGTTGGTGAGGCTGGTTGTCAAATATGCGCCTATGACTCGGAGATGATAATATTGATCAGTGAACCACTTGAATGTCACTGTAGGAGGAACTGATGAGCTTAAATCAAGTTTTGTACTGTGTGTGTGTGTGTGTGTGTGTGTGTGTGTGTGTGTTTACTTAATATGTGCAAGCTACAGGGGCACAGAATTATAAGTATGTTGTGTGCAGGTGTGCATGCGTCTATCTGTGGAGAGAGAGAGAGAGAGAGAGAGAGAGAGAGAGAGAGAGAGAGAGAGAGAGAGAGAGAGAGAGAGAGAAACTCATTCTTGAATCAGACATGGATAATGTGCTTGTGCAAAAAACAAAGGCTTGGCGCTCATGATGTGCGCCTGTAAGCGTAACGTCTAACTATTAATTACGTATACAAGAAGCGAAAAACCTCACACCTGTGGTATTCATACCTGACGATAACGGTTCACCCAATACCACCTCTACCACCATCACCACCTCGATCTCTAGTGTCACCACAGAACAATACAGAGGAACATACACAGCGACAGAGTGACTACTGGGTCGTTTCGAGGCTGCTCGTGACGGCACAAGAGGCCAGAGACTTGCTTTGTGTCAGAAGACTAATGATGAAAAGCAAGCACAATGAATAAGGAGAAATACCTGTACAGCTTTTAGTCGACGGAGTCTGAAGTACTGCCAGTTGTGAACTCAAAGAGAAGTATCTGTCAAGTCTATTTCTAAACCTATGTATAGTTTTCTTCCTCAACCCTGCTAGAAAAAAAAAATACTTTGCTTCATTCTTAAGAAAATGTTTGCCCAAATGTCGTTGCTCAAAACTACGAGTACAATCATACCGAGCTGCTTACCTCGAAACTGCTAAAGCATTTGGTGGTTTTTAACACTTGTATTAATTCGAGTCTCAACCTATGTTCTAACGTATGTTAAGGCCGCTCAGCCGGGCACCACAGAATTTGTCTCTCACGCTGTGATTGGTCTTAGTCGCTCGCTGCTGTCCTGGTTGTATCTATGTCCTTTCTCAAGCAGGCTGACCAAAACTGAACACAATGTCAAGGTAGGCACGACCACCAGCTATGTGTTGATGGGAGGCTAGTAACTCCTACATTTGGTTACGACGCCACACTCGGCGTCGTTAGATCAGTGTAACGTGAACTATTAGGAGCACAATCTCGTCGAAGAACTTTTCGCTCTAAGGAGACCATCACTTCCCTGCTACTGGATGTTACGCAGCCTTGAAGCTGTGGGAAACCCGTAACAGGGGGTCCTGGGGTTATACAATCACAAAATTAATAATTGTTATCAATTCTGTCCTTTGCTAATGGCCTTAATCTGAATATGAACCCACCTAAATATTCTGACTACAGTGTATCCACCATCACCTTTGTCCATTCATCCCCGTCTTACTCTGCAATATTGCCTCCTCTGTCCGCCTCTCCTGGACTTCCTCTTCCAGCTCTACACATCCATTCTGACGTCCTTACTTCCATCAATAATTCTATCCATCCATCTGTCCAGGTAGTCCTCGTTTTTTGTAGTGTGATCTCTCTCTACATCAACCCAATCTCTCCTATCTCCACCGCTGAACAACCAATTCTCCCACCTACATCACTTCATATCTAATATGTAGCTTATTAGTCTCTTATCTCCCATGTAGCCTAAGTCTCTCATCCCCCATGTAGCCTAACAGTCTCCCACGTCACCTAATATCTCCAATATACCCTAATGGTCTCCCATGTAGCCTAATAGTCTCCCACGTCTTAGGTTCCCCTGCGCCACCTAATGGTTCCCCACGTTGCCTCACAGCTCCCACTTCACTTAGCAGACCACCGGAGCCACCTAGAAGCCACTGCCATGTCACCAGGAAGCCCCCTCAACCCTACCCCCAGCTATCACCAACGTATTAAAAACAAACTCGAGTGTTGACGTTAAGGGTTCCATGCTGGGGTGGTAAACTGCCTCTCTCCCCTCTCCCCATCTACCTCTCCCCTAACCCATCCCACTTCTCCCCTCCACTTCTCGTAACATCTCTCTTTTTTTTAAGCCACACTCTTGCTTTACTCAATCCTTTCCATTTTTCATTTGCTAATTATTTTCTTCCCTTCTAATTTTCTTTCTTTACGTCCACTTCATTTAGTTCATTCAATTCTCTCTTCTTTTCCCTCCTCTCTTCTTCTTCCATCTATAAATACTCCTTTACTTCCCACTTTCCTCCAGTTTTGCCTTCGCCGCATCTTTCATTTTCCCTTTTTCGGTCTTTCAATTTCCTCTCTCCTCACCCCTTCATTCAATCCGAACATTTTCGTTCACTGTTTTCTTTCCTCTCATTTCATACACCCTCCTCCACTTCCCTCCTTCCCTCTTCTCAGTTCATTCCATCTGCATTCATTCAGTGCATTCCCCACCATCTTTCTCTCTACCGTACGCATTCTTACATCAAAAAAGGCATATAATTCATATTTACATGGTACGTATTATTTCTTTACCAAATGGCGTCCTAGCTACGTCTCTTCCTTTTATATCAACTGACATATTTCTTTCTTGTATCTCCCCCGATGATGTGATTATTACACGAAAGAGCACTTGGGAACTTATCGTGTTTCATCTTCCCCGTGGACTCATAGGAATATCTTGATCACGCGCAAAATTGTGATCCTTTCCAATATATATATATATATATATATATATATATATATATATATATATATATAACGAAGACGTATAACCGACACGTCGTGATCCATCCCTTTGCGAGCATAGGTTTGCAGCGTACGCTGTCCACTGAGGCAGGGAGGCTATCACTCATCTCACAGACTCCACCAAGGTCTTGTTCCTCCTTCCACGAATCATGGAAGATATACAGAACAGAAACACAATATCTGAGACCCAGTTTAGCCACCGTCGGTGTCCTTAAGAGAGGTCTATAAACCCGATGATCTTCACTGCTCACATGTAGGGACATACGATCTAGGACACTGATAAGGGTTTAGAACTTCCATTATATTAAAAGGTGTATCGTAACCAAGTCTTGTGCACCGAAAATCGTTGTGGACGAAGTACTATGACTTTCGACGCTGAGGGAGGCTTTTCAATCCTTAAGTTACCTTTCAACCTCTCCCACCTCTCTCGTCCTTCCCGATTTTACACACACACACACACACACACACACACACACACCAATATTCCTGTGAACTTGTGGTGTGATAAAGTAAATGCGTCTCATAATCATCCATACTGGCGACATGGTTTCTAATCCTGAATGGACACAACGAGGTCTATGAGCTCCGGTGGTAGGTGCCTGATGGCTTAAGTCGTGAGTGGTTCAGAGAGCGGCAGTTAATCACTCAGGTTTAATGATGACGTATGACCCTACCCCCAGCGGTCCACGGGGTTACATCTCAACAACCCTGATGTATACAGAGAGAGAGTGGCTCTCGCAGGAACTATCCGGGAGAGACTGGGATGATGTTAGGTTTAGATTAATTATCACATTTATCTTACCGGACGATGATGTGCGCAAGAGAGCGTGAGGACGAATTCAGGACTGAAATTTCTTGTTTCAACTGGTGGTTCAAATACACCGTGAAGCTAGAAGAAGAAATCATCATGGTTTGAAAAAAAAACAAGACGATTCCTTACAATAAGAATAACCTCTGCTGAAGTGGTTTAAACACTGGAGAACGTATGCAAGAGAGAGAGAGAGAGAGAGAGAGAGAGAGAGAGAGAGAGAGAGAGAGAGAGAGAGAGAGAGAGAGAGACTACCCAATCGGAACGAATACGAACAGTGAAGCACTTTAAAGTAGATGACTGGAAATTACTCAAATAGGAGTAAGGAACGGACCTAATCACTGTTCGAGTGTGACATGTAAATATGCATACATTCCACCTTACCACTCAATCACCCAATGCATATAGACCGCACACACATCACAACGCTTTCTGACCTGTGGTCCCGGCCAGTGGACGTGGCCAGCTTCCTGAGTGCTGCAGGAAGCTCAGAAGAATAGAAGGGACCCCCTGGATAGGAAGCAAGCATACATACAAACACACAATATATATATATATATATATCCTGACCTTCCTACACAACAGATGAAAGCCAAGGATTACGGCTTTTATATGCACGATTCCTTTATACCCAGGTGGCTACGAGTTCGAGTCTGGCCTCTAAACTAATTTGAAGAAGCGGACGTCCGATGGGAGGAAATTTGAATAATTCACCCACGTTGAGGGAGGAGAGAAGACCTCACTGCGCTCAGAAATGTCGACGGACGGGTCTATATAACCTGGAGAAGTTCTTAGGTGGGACTGGTCTTTGGAAAGCAGACAATATATAAGATCGAGTTCCCTGAGCTTCATGTTGATGAAAGGCTCATGAGGGAGTGACGGGTGTGGTTGGTGATGGGAGGAGGAGGAAGAGCTGGGCTGGGATGGACTGAAGCTGATGGTGGGTTAGTTAACGAATTGTATCGAACAGTTTGTCGAGACAATCATTCTTGTATTGGGGTTGTGGTCTAGTGATGGTTGGCGTATGGCTGATGACTGGGTGGTGTAAAGAGTTCCTTAGAGACGAAGGGCGACTGTGTGGGATGCACATCACGAAACTTAAGTACAGGTGTGAGTGACACAGGCGATGGTAGCAGTTAGCCGTGTCTATCGCTCTCTGTGCTCTGGATGAACCGTGTACATAGAGAGACAGACAGACAGAGAGAGAGAGAGCGAGTATGGCAGGCAAAAGATGTACCTGCATTTCATCCTCTACAAGTCTATAAACTGACGCAAAGGCAGACATATGGAAACCTTTCGACTTGTGAATGTTTGATCCAAAATGAAAACTTTCTTGTAATTCTCGTCTCTGCCACAGGACTTTCCAAGGGCTACCATGACGACGGACGGGACTACGAGTTCGGGGACTACTACTACAGCTACCAGGAGGCAGACGCGGAGCCGCCCACCTTCCTGGCGCGACCCCAGACCTTCACAGTGGAGGTGGGCCAGTCCGTCATCATCCCGTGCGACGTCGACAACCCAGGTCGGTTACCTCTCTCTCTCATATATCTATCTATCTATAATATATATACATGTATATATATATATATATACTTGTATCGACATTGGTACCGTGGAGAAAATATTCTTACACCTCGCACGCACTAAAGTTGTAACATGATACTGTATTCTTCCGTGGTTATTCCATCAGTTCAAAGATTACAGATTAAGGTGGGTGGGTGGGTCAAGTGAAATATGCGAACCGATGCAATTCGATAAAAGTTAAAAACTGGCACAGTATTCAATATTCTTTTTGTTTGCTGTAGAATTTCATAGCTGCATATAATCACAAGTATTCAAAACTTCTCCCTTGTTGTAGCTGGTGACGTTCACTATACATGTATTAAACTTTTCTGCGTTTCCAATACTATTCATCACTTCTTTTTTACAGTTTTACGGTCATATAATAATTTTTTTCTTATCCTTATCTGACTTTATCAGTTTGTGATTTCTCAGGGGGCAAGCTCAGGCTAATCATCAAAAAGGTGCCGGCCAACGGTGGCAGCGAGAAGCTGTTATCAGTCGGCAAGGACAAAGTGATGCCAGACCCGCGGATGACGGTGGACGGATCTCGCCTCACCATCTCTCATACTCGACCTCGAGACGCTGGAACCTTCATCTGCCACTTCGACCTCGAGCCTCCAGTGCAACTGAGGCACACCCTGGACGTCCAGTATGCCTCTTCAGTGAAGGCGATGGTGCCCCCCGAGCAGCATGTGGCTAGGGGAAAGAGCGTGACGATGGAGTGTAAAGCGCATGGTAACCCAGAGCCCATCATCCGCTGGTCGCGCCAGGAGAGCTCGCTGCCCTCTGGTCAACGCAGCCTACAGGTAAGAGCCATTGCCGACCAACCAACCAAATTTGCAGGATAAACTTACTATATGTACGAGAATGTTCAAGTTCAATATAGCCTCATTCGTTTTGAAATGAGAACCAACTGACCAAATGAGAGAAAGGAAAAGAAAGGAGAGACGATTTCCAATAATCCGAGATAGAGCAGAGGCCACTGACCAGCATCTTGTCATTTTACCAAATCCATTGAAGTTGAGGTATCATGTCTCCTCCATTCCCCTTTCCCTTCCCAGGGCCACAAGCTGACGCTGGAGAACGTGGACCGCCACATGGAAGGCACTTATCTTTGCATCGCTGACAATGGCATCGGTGAGCCAGCCTCGGCCGCCATGTCTCTCACCGTTGAGTACCCGCCAGAGATCATCACACAACAGGTGAGTTATCCCCCCCTCTTCTTTGGCCCTCTTGTGGCTCCCAGAGGAATCAAGAGTTGATAATACTCCAAACTTGTCGATGAAACAGTCATTTTTCTTCACTTAGAACTTTGCCAGCTCCAATCTTAGATTCTAGACGTAACTGCATTTCTGATATACGGATACGCATCTAACGCTTCAATGAAAGGAACATAATTGCGTTGTTGCATCAGTCCGTCGTGAGGACGGGCGAGGGAGACCACGTTGAGCTGGTGTGTGTGGTGAGCGGCCGACCGCCGCCCGATGTAGTCTGGACCCGCGATGGAAGCCGACTGCCCGACAGCCTCATGGACACCCAGCTGCACCTTCCCCAGCAACCTTCCCACGGCTCCCCTACCTACGCCACCCACAGAAACCAGATGCATATCGCCCACCGCCACACGCTCACCATCAAGCACGTCACGGAGAAGGACTTTGGGACTTATGTGTGCATCGCGGAGAATGCCCACGGCCAAGAGAACGCCGTGATACAGATGACAGGTAGGTTGGCATTGTGAAGACTTGACGCTCAACCACATGAGATAATAAACACTGTCTGACGATGTATGAGAACAATAGGAAGATTCTGGGTAGAGGTAACAGGATCTGCAACTTGCACATATCCTTCGTTTCCACGAATCAAGAAACTATCTATTGTTCTAGGCAAGTAAGGTGATAGACGTACAATCATATTTGTTCAGACGATCTTCACACAAGGTTCTTCCATAAACATTTCCACATAAAGAGTTCCCCAAACATGACGCATGGTCTCATATTCAAAGTCCTCCACATTAGATGAATCCTATGACATTATCAAAGCCTCCTCCACAAGGATTTTCCGTACCACAGTAGAGCTCCCTCGAGCACTTTCTTACATCCCTCGAAACTTCTTTGCTGTGGCTTCCTCTCCCCAGTTAGATCTGTTGTTATAGCACATTACTCTGCATCCTACCAGGTCTCCCGAAACCACCTCTGGTGACGAGCAGCCCCAACGGTGGGGAGGACAACAGCTACACCCTGACATGGGAGACGGAGAGCTACTACCCCATCACCGAGTTCATCATCAAGTACCGCAAGACCCACCTGGGGGCGTGGCACGTGAGTACCTATCGCTCAGCTTGGCACTGACTCTCATGTCAGACTGCTGCTATACTGATACTACATTTCAATCGATGAAAAAAAAAAATTAGAGGCCCCTGTTCACTACCAAGTCATACTTGCCATTCTGTGACTTCCCCTGACCACTTCACATGCCCTGATACAGCTCATAGGTAAGACTTCGCCTCCTGAATGACACACTGGTCTAGTTCTCTCTACTCCATGCACGCTTCTCACCCTCCTACGTGTCTAGATCCCGATAACTCAAAGCATTTTTTCGCTCTATCTTTCAGCAGTCTCCCCTGCAACCACTCACCCTCCTCCCTTCTGGCTCGCACACACGCCTTGCTTTCCCGATAGACTTCTTACTACGTCTAAAGCTATCTATACTCCTAACCCATAATCGTAGCACCTTCTAAAAGACATTTCTGTCAGCCTCATCACACTTTTTTCCCCTAAATCCATGAATGCTAAATCCCTTTCTTTCCTTAAGAATTTCTTGATATTTCAAAATCACATTGTTCCTAACCAGTCTGATGCTCTGTGCATGTGAGGACGCTCTCCCTCTTCAGCGTACCAGACATACTCAATACATTTTTACGAATAAAAAAGTACTGCTTGTCTTCGCCATTCGCCCTTGTCAATCGCCCTCGCTACTCCACTATGACACCTGTCATCCTTGCTTGTCCTCTCAACCTGTTGATACCACGTACCCTGTCGACGTCCCTCTTTTACCCTACCGCTTTCCGACATGTTTTGGCCCCAAGATTTCACCACATATCCAAGCCGTCTGACTCTGAGAGTATTTCCATATCATTTGCTTTCGGCATATGCAATGACCAAGTGCTTCTTGCTCATATTAGAACTACGATCCTAATACATCCGTCCTTCTCCTCCTAGCGAAGGTAAACTTCCCTTCAGCAGTATCTAACATACTGAACTATCTCCTCCTACCTCAGAGGAATCGCACCATGGTGATGGCAGGCGCTTGGGAGAACGTTTCCCGGGTAATTAGTGCCAAAGAGGCAACCCACGGCACCCATCATCCCATGTTCTTCACGCTGGAGGGGCTGGAGGTGGCCACCGACTACGTCGCCATCGTCAGGGTCAGAAACAAGTACGGCTGGTCGTCAGAGTCTGGCAGCTTCTCCTTCTCCACCAAAAAAGGTGAGGGTCTGGTATGGCTAGGAAAGTTCCAAAGACTTCTGATTCTTCAACAGGATTCTTTTGCAGGATAGGCGAGGGTATTGTGGTTGGGAAAGTCCGAAGACTTTTGAGTCTTCAACAGGAGAGGGTGTTGCTTACGCAATATGGTCGGCAGTGTATGAAGCTTCCTAGTTTACAGAATCCACAAAATTTTCAGTAAAAGAATGAATAAAAAGGAGTAAAGCTAAGACAGTCAACACAATACAGCTAATAAGCTATCTGCTATGGGAAAGATTAAGCTCACGCGGTCAGTTGAATCAAGAAACCTCGCCCACTGCATTACGATAGGAACATTTCATGATGGCCAGCAGCAGCGTCTGATAACCTCAACCTCTAAGATGAAAATGGTTGAACTTATATAGACGGTCAGCAGAGTCTAATACCTTCTCAATACCAAGAAAGGTAGAAGAATGGCATTGGATAATATAACGTAGACGACCGTCCAAGCGTCATGATGAACATCGACCGGACCTTCAAGAATTTGCCTCAAACGTCTGTAGTTATGACACAAGAAAGCAAGGGGAAACTGACCCGTTCGCTTAAGAGATTCTGAAACGCTCCGTATTTTTTTCTCCTTTTCTCTGACAGTTGTCTCTTTCCCCAGATAGCAGTTTGTACATGAAAGCAACACTACCGTCACGCCTAAGTTATGAAAGTGATATTTCATTGACTTATCCCCAGTGGATAGAAAAAAAAAAAAACGGGTTTCGAAATATCACACCTGAATATGAAATCGCTCCCATATGCTTTGTTTTCCTTGCAATCCTTCGATACACGAATTGCTTCAGCTGCACTTGCAATAATTTCCCTGACTACTGATACAATATGGTGAATAAATATTCTTCAACAGAGAGTTAGTACCTCTGGCATTATTCTCCATCGCCTCTGATATTATTTGCTCTCAAAAGTATTATGCATGAAGTGAAAGTAATTCCCATCAGACTGAAATATTATCCTATCTTAAGAGTTTCCTCTCCTGATAACGTTTTGGGCATAAAATTCTAACATGATTAAAGGTCGACGAGGAAAATCTAAATAGCAAAACACAATAACTCAGCTCTGACCTTTTGCCTGTTCAATGTGAATATTCCACATAATACAAAAACCACTGGTCATGCATATTATTATTACTGTAGCGATCAAAGCCATTTCATTACGTGCAGAGTTAAATAATTCCCAGTCTCTACACCAGCTATTTAAATGGAGATACGGAATTCTGAACACAGTAACTCATATTTGCAATACATGACAGGAAAAAAAATATATTCAACTGAATAATTTCTTACATCAGTTCGATATGTGAACTGATAAATCGAGGTACACTTACATTGATTTCTCTGGTCATTATGGCAATACAACAAAATATATTTTCATCACCAGGGAATCGATGCCTCTGGGATTATTTTCCATTGCCTTTATTGTAATATTGACTCTCCAAGTATTTTACATGAAACTTATTACCACCCGACCAAAATACAGTGTCCACACACACACACACACACACACACACACACACACACACACACACACACACACATTGGAAATTAAAGACAAACGTAATTTTACACATGATTTCCATTATGCAAATACTGTACTAGCTCAGTGTACCATGAAGCGCAAGAGAGAAGAGAGTGTGTGTGTGTGTGTGTGTGTGTGTGTGTGTGTGTGTGTGTGTGTGTGTGTGTGTGTGTGTGTGTGTGTGTGTGTCTGGACGCTTAACTGGTAGAGTCAGACGACGTTCTTCCCCTGCGAAAGGTAAGAGTTAACGCAAATACCCTGAAATATGGAGAGAATCACAAGAATATCTGGATGGTTCAAACTCAGATCGTAAGTCATACTTCAAAATGTGCATCGAAGTCAGCTCTTTTCTTTTCTCTACGTCGCATGTATCCAGAAATCTAAACGTCCGGTGACGGACAAGAGCCAAACCTTACGATAAACTTAAGATCCTTATTGAACGAACTGCTTCAGGAATCACCTTCTCAAAGTTGTTCTTTTCTTCTTTTTTTCACCTGCTCTCGTTTCAGTGATGGCGGTGTTGCAGTCCACCAGCGGAGCGAGATGCCACGCCTCAGCCTCCGCCTTTACCTTCCTGTTGCTGCCGCTCCTCCTAGCAACCATATAGTAAAGCAACTGCCGAGTTTCGGGAAGGATATGCAGCCACAGTCCGCGCACCAACCACATCAAACGAGTTTTCCCTCGGCGAAGATCTGCACTGACTCATGAGTTTATGTCGAGTCCTCACTTGCCTGGCCAGCTATCTGATATGGGGCAAGTCTCCAACGATTTCATCCATTTGGTAAACAGTTACACAATGGATTACGTGGATGAACTGAAGGACAGGATCATGTAAATGACCCTATAGGCAGTGTATCTAATCATGCTGGTACCAGGAGAGTAGCTGTGACACTCAATATATATATATCTTTCGTGCATGTAGCAAGTGACGATACTTATGGCATACATTCCTTTTTTTCTCAAGTCATACGCAACAGAGCCAGCTTTCCACAAGCGACTGACTAACCCACTACTGCGGTAAAAGTAGGTTTCTTTTTGTTTTGCCAGGTATTGCTTGCAGCGGTAACCTTTTTGCAACAGGACTCACACATGCAGTGCAGTCACGTGCAGTAGAAGTGGCTTGCAGGAAAAAAAAGAGTTACTTGTGGAAATTGAACTTCCAACAGAGTTCATGTACGGAAAGAAGAAAAAATAATAACTGTCCAAATCTTGTGTTTAAGTCTTGCGTGATAATGTCACTCCCATTACCTGACTGATGTAGGATTATCGCCCAGAATGGAGGTAGTTTGTTCATTGCTGTAGTCATCTTTTTTATATGTAAAGTGTGTTTGCTTTGTTTCAGGTGAAACAATACTGTGAATCTTTGGACCTGATCCAAAAACCTGTCTCATCCCATTGTACTACGCTCCTGTGCACGGGCGTCATTGGTGTACAAGTATGCATAACTAACGCTCGTGCACATTTGCGAACAGCTGTTACGAATAAGAAGAGTCAACATCTGTCATATATGTGCAAGAGTAAACAGGTGTTATTTTCATCTTGGTGTTCTCATCACAAAATGTGTATTGACGTCTTATCCCGCCATCCTCGGGCCTCGTCTGCTGATTTTTGAGAAATCGAAATCAAAGGAAATTACTAAGCTTTATGGTCTAATGTAAATAATGATGGCGAACCAGATGATACACTCAAATCAATGTCCGGTTATCATGTTAGAAAAGAGGACATTGGTAGAGAGGAAAAAAATGATGTATAATGTTTGACATTTGCTAACCTATCTATGCTTTATTCCACATGCCAATCTTTCTCAGCTTAATGGCCGGCTGCCAAAACATCGTCTTCATGGTAAATGTCCTGTTCGGCAGATGATGGGTTTCTGTCATCTCTCTAATACCATGACAAGAGCTATTTACTGTACGTGTGACATACATTTGTTTGAGTAAGATTCTTTTTCTTATATCGGACCTTTCATGCAACACCTACGATCCGAGAAGACATTCCAGCGTATACTAATGATAATGAACTTTGCCTATGCTGATTCCCATCACTTATTGAATTAACCGAACCAACAATATCCACGCTGCAACCCACTCGCTCGCCTCTTACCGAAGGACAGACCATGATTATGTAGATCAGCTGTGCATTTATATAGACCGGCAATACATTCAAGGTGATGGCGTGCTGGAAACCGCACTAAGAACGCGCGCCCCTGACTCGTCCTATGGTTAGAGATTCGTAAAGTCGAAATCTATGGTAGCAGTCGCTGCTTCGGCGTGATCCGCGTCAGACAGGGTCGCTGGTCTTGTATCAATTACATTCCTTGGGCCGAGCTATGAGCTTCCCATAGCTATTCCAGATTGTTCAGATCTTGCTGAATGGACTATAAAATCCTCATTTGCTCAGCTTGCCTTCGATTGAAAAACATGTATATATTTCAAATTGAGTTAGGACAACTGCACCATGGTACGTTTACTTATCACGAAAAAGACAGCTAATCTAATGACAGAAAAAAAAATCAGGATTTAAGGACGCTAGTATATGAAAATGAGGTTCTGTCTCATGCTGCAGACGACAGGAATGTTTGTCTGGGTGCACCTCTCGAGAAAGACGATCCAGTACCACTGTAAGGCATTCAGTTGCACAAAAGGGGTGTTCCGATGGGAGGTAGAGCAGAGACGGGAGCGATCGAACGCCCCGTTGCCACCTCGACTTACCAGGTATACACGACACTTATGGATGATTTATATACTCTTTCGATCGTTCTTATTTAGCCCCACGACAGGAAAGACAAATGTATATATGTAAGTTTACGTAACTGCTTCAGTGATTTTTCAGTGAACACTGAAATTAACAGTGTCATGTTTGAACACCTTTCTAACACACTGATGTATGGCTAGGATAAAGGAATTTTCGCCATTTGCAAAGAAAACATCAGTTATCTAATCGAAGAAAAAACTCCCCTGATCGTTAATATCAGCTGTTTACTGATATCAAACATCAAAAACTTAATTTTCATACGAAAGATGGTCATTCGTTTTACAATATACGAAGGCGGTATTCAGTCTTATGGGAATCTAACCAAGTCAAGCGATCTAATCTAACAGCCAATCTACGAAGCACCAAGTCCTCAAAGATATAATGTGTGTTGACATAACCAATCTAATTCTGAGCTTTTTTCCATCATTAATGTGCAGAGTTTGTAATCGCAGTCTGTCCACCCCGCTCCTCAGCCTTTAACCAAATTCTAGGTTGTAATCCCCACCTCCACCACCTCACCCCTTCATCAACTCGTGGGTAAGCTCCTGGTTCAACATGGGAGGAAAAGATATACCATCCCAATCAGAATGGAGATCGACAGGCTTAACGAAGTGGGATGGCATTTTCTTCTCGTTACTCCTTCTCTATCGGAGCTGAAGGCTGATCCTCTTCAAATATTCAGGTACCCATTTTATCGACCAGCCTCACTGGGTGGATGAACAACTGGGTTGACCGAGGGAGCGATTGCCGCAACTAGTATATAATTCTCCTGCTGGGGAAAACTGAAGATTGCTGGTACGTACGTCCCACGTGTGAATGGATCTACTTTCAACATTGTCGAGGCTAATTGGCTATGACTAGCTAGGTCGAAATACTGACATGAAATATTACAATTTCCATTTCTTTTTCACTTGTCTAAAAACTAATTAGAATACCTAAGTCCTGAACAAGTAATAATTCAAGAATTTCATCTTATACGATAAGATTACGTTCCAGTTATCATAAAGAATAACCATTGAGAAACATATCCAGTAGGAGAAAAGTCCTTAACCTACCCTTTACAGCTGCGCCACTCCTACCTGTTCTGCATCACATCCACGCACCACACACACACACACACACCCCTCACTCCCTCCCTCACAACTCGGGCTATGATGATAAAGACCTCCCCTTCCTTCAACACCGACCAACTCGGACGACTTTTTATACCAGGCTGTGTTCCAGAAGCATTAAGTGATATGTCCTTTTTTTAGAAGCATCTTGGCTTTCACTGTATTAGAGCCTTAGATGAAGGTAGCATTCTATAAAAACCCTACAAAAAAAAAATCTAGCGATTAGAAAAAAAAAATTATATATAAATATATGAAAGTACATATACTTTGCACCAAATCAGTACTTCTTCCAGGTACCTATGTGCTTCTTGCAACATGGATCAGTACATTTATGTACATAGTAACAAATACGTTTTCCTGTAAAAGTAATCAAATGTTGGGTGGAAAAGAATCTCTCTCTCTCTCTCTCTCTCTCTCTCTCTCTCTCTCTCTCTCTCTCTCTCTCTCTCTCTCTCTCTCTCTATCTATCTATCTATCTATCAAAAAACCTAGTAGCTGTTTCCTCACAGTGATTTCCAACCAGCAGAGAGAGAAGTCCTTTCGTCACACCACCAGCTCTACACGTTGTGAGGCATATATATATATATATATATATATATATATATATATATATATATATATATATATATATATATATATATATATCCCTTGAACCAAAAACGTTATGATGAAAATCGAGTGAAAAATAAAAATCTTGAGAACCAATTACAAGCAGAAATTCTACATAAGCAAAACATTTCAAATTACAGCTTGGTTTTTAGCTATGAACTAAGCCTTCGATGTGGGTCTAATAATTGTGTAAGAGAGATTCTGAAGTCTATCATTCTAACATTATTGAAAAAATATCGTAAAATTATGCTGATCGTCAGAAAATCTCAAGTTTAATACGGATTCATGACATCATTAGAATATCTGTATTACAAATGCTTTTTATATTCAACATTCCAATGATAAACAATAATTTGTATGTAACCTTAACGATATGTTTTATCAATAAAAGTTTGAAGAGTAATGAGTTATGTTATCCTTCAAATACACGCAGCTGCCCCCTTACTTGGCAACTCCATCACGCCAGTAGAGTACACAGAGTTAGGTCATTTGAGTAAAACTATTGATAGACATGGGCCAAATACATAATGGAAAGCGTATATGGTGTCTTAGTCTTCAACACCTTCAGGTGTTGAAGATACTTTGGCTGGTGGATGAGGCCTGATATTGCTGGCATTGTTGACTACGTAGTAAAAGGGCTTCAGCAGCGCACCAACCAACCAGCCATGATAAACCTGTACAGTAACGAAACTGCTTGGTAACGCAGAGCAGTCACAAAGCTGCATGACTACTCGTAAGGGAATCCAGGCCCATACGGGACATCAGGTAAGCACTCTAAACCCCTGACGAAAAAGTTACATTACTTACACTTAAGGTATAAGTTACATTCAAAATTATCCGTCACTGAACTGATATAGATATGTTACTCCAGTTTTAATTCAAATATTATTGTTGAAATTTTGTACCGACACAATCAAACTAGCCTTGCATGAACTTAATCATATGCCAGATACCCAAGCCACCTTGCATTATCATAAGGTTCGAATCCTGAAGGAGTTGTAATTCATACATCCATCAGCTCCTAATCACCAGATACACCACGACTACAGAAATCTCTAAAGCAGCAGCAACTGCATGGCTAAGAAATTTAGTCAAAGATGCTCTTAAAGGAATAACAATACCCGAAAAGGATGTATTAAACAAGTTCCCCATCTTTAATAATACCCGAAAAGGATGTATTGAGGAAGTTCCCATATTTTACGATACCCGAAAAGGATGTAATAAGCAAGTTCCCCATTTTTTACAATACCCGAAAAGGATGTATTAAGCAAGTTCCCCATTTTTAACAATATCCGAAAAGGATGTATTGAGGAAGTTCCCCATTTTTTACAATACCCGAAAAGGATGTATTAAGCAAGTTCCCCATTTTTAACAATACCCAAAAAGGATGTATCAAGCAAGTTCCCCATTTTTAACAAAGCGAGTGCAGTATTTCATCTGGCCACACCAATTTCATTTACCATATAAACCTTGCTAGAAAACAACGCTTTTGCCTAAGAGAGGCCGAGGGTTGGAATGCTGAACGCTTATCACAATCTTATCTCTCTATTTATCTATAATTACGCCGGGACCAACTTCTACGAAAGAGTCCTGGTGTTCCTCAACATCTCTTTCTAAAGACTCCTGCAGTACATGGACTACTTCCAGTGGCAGGGAAGTGTAGACTCCTTTGGTGTGAAAGGTTTTTTGACGACACACTACTCCCAGTGTCAGATCTGCCCGGGACTTATCACTCGTAGTGTTACTCTTGCATGTGGAGCCCGGCGGTTTTGGCTACAGGATCCCTGAATTGTCGTATAGGGATGATGGCCGCTCACGGTCTGCCGACTGTGTATATACTGTCACTTGGCAGGGGCCGTGGTCACAGCTGGACTGCGGTAGCGCCAATGGGGCGATGGTCGCAACAGCATACTGGCAGGACTGTGGTAACAGCAGCGCTGTGGCAGGGACCATGGCCACAGTCTTACTGCATATTATGTATGGCAAATCACAGCAGCGACTGGGCTTTCGTGTACCACAACGCTAGTTGCTTAGTGCCGTATCACAGCAGAACAGATACTGTGTCACTACTGGGCATACAGATCGCCGTACGACAGTGGCCATATATATACCTGAACGACATTAGTAAGCTGCTGATGTATGGGATATGCCGAGGCGCCTGTCTATCATCCCCTTCACATCTTTCATGCACGAGACGAACACAAATACCATTAAACACAAAAATGAAAGTGGATTCTTTCTTCCCGTGTACGTAGAAATAACAATACAACGGGATTTTTGCATTCCTGGAAAAGGGTGGGGGGGAAAAAAAGGAAAAAGCTGTCTGGTATGTGCAACAGATTTTAGGGTGTTAGTAGCGAGCAAATAGTTAACATTCAGTAGTGAGTGACTGGATACCAGCAAACGATGAAATGCAAAATCTATACAATGAATAACGGGTAAAGAAAAGCAGTATGACTGATACTGAACTCTGTCTGTTCACGAGCTACAGAAGGCTGAAGAGAACATGTCAGATGACCGACTATTATGCCAGACACAGTAACAGTCAAGATTGGACATGATATAAAAGAAGGATGTTGGGTGTAGGAGGAGGAGGAGTAGTAGGAGGAAGGCAGAAGAGGAGGAGGAGGAAGGCAGAAGAGGAGGGAGGAGGAGGAGCGAATGTGCCTTTGTGGGTGGGGAACAACTGAAGAAATCGCAAGTTCTACAAGAACTTCACTTGCTTCGTCGTCAGGTTCTCCTCAATCTTTTTCTCTTCATGTTACGAGTGACTTCTTGGTAAGAACGACTTCCTTCAGTTTATAAACCGTTGTTTCCTGACGGGCGCATTCTGCAGGTTTAACCCGGAAAGATGGACTCTCTCTCTCTCTCTCTCTCTCTCTCTCTCTCTCTCTCTCTCTCTCTCTCTCTCTCTCTCTCTCTCTCTCTCTCACACACACATATATATAGGCCAGGATAAGCGTGTGTGTGTGTGGGGGGGGGGGGGGGGGGGGGGGGGGGGTCTGTGTGTGGATACTCCTCTAGCCTTAACCTAAGTTCAACTCTGCCTCCGCTACACAGTGGAGGTACAGACTTATACGATGAGACCACTGGCCAAGGTAATGTTGAGTATACGAAGTGGCAGGGTGAAGGTATGTACACCACGAACAATGACACAGAAATGAGAGGGACATACTGGAAATCATCAGGGATACGTCAAACACTTGGACACGAGAAGAACTATTCAGAACCAACGTCTCTGAAGTACTTCACTTCCCCACTCCAGATAGTAATGAATAACGGCAGCTTTCCTTTGAAATTGACGCACTCGCACATGGAGAGAGAGAGAGAGAGAGAGGTTGCAAAGATAGTCCGACTACTCACACACGTGAATCATGAGCGGAATTCATGGAATGAATACAGCCTCAAAGCATTCCATTTCGGAATCAACGGGTTTGGCTTTTCGCAAAGAAAAAAAAAGACACGCAGGAGAGTGTGTGGTGATGGCCTGGCAAGTTTTACAACAGGACAGACAGTGTGCTTCCAGTGAGAAAGGGGTGGAAAAAAATAGAGAGTCCTTATCAAAATGGCGCTGATGAATAGATATTGTAATAAGTAGGACGGATGCTTAATCTTGTTCACCGGACGAATAAGAAGGACGGACGTTTCATCTCGTTCACCGGACGAATAAGACGGACGGACGCTTCATCTCATTCACTGGACAATCATTATCATATCAACAAAGCATGGTCGTCTTTCACATTCATGAGTCGTGTCGATTCAGAACAGGAAACAAACTTTGACAATCCTACCTGCTGCTCTTCCTGGGATCATTATGATTTATATAATAAAAAAAAAAATCATAATCTAACATGACTATGTATAAATGTACCCTAATCTCCATACGACCTTGGAATCAAATGGACACACAACCTCAAGTTCGCTGGACGGAATTTCCAGCGGAAAAACCAAACAATGTTTCATTCCATACTCTTGATTAATATCGTTCGCTCTGCACTGGATTACCTACCTCTGTCATGCCAAACCTTTTACCCGTATTTGCGAATCCTATTAAGAATCCGAGATAATCCACCAGAATAACGGGACCAAAGGTACACGTCATCATCAGAGAACGGCAGAACACATACACACTTACACAGCCAAGCGAAGCAGCTTACTAGTCAGGAGCCAAGAGCCAGGAGCGGCGACCAGAAGTAGCGACCAGGAGCGGCAGTGTAGGAGCAGTGGAACAGTAAACGAGAGCCAGGAACACCAGCGTTTCATGCCAACATTCAGAGGGTCTACAGCCCGACAGGCCCTTTTCACGCACAGGTAAGGGGAGGGAAGAAACTATAAGGTGGCTAATATGCGAAACATCTCTTGAATATGACATTTCTCGGTGGCATATTGTGGAGATAAATACCAGTAAATAAATCACCAGTAAATAAGTAGTGGTGATGTGAGAAGGAGATGGAATGAGTATTTTGAAGGTTTGTTGAATGTGTCTGATGACAGAGTGGCAGATATAGGGTGTTTGGGTCGAGGTGGTGTGCAAAGTAAGAGGGTTAGGGAAAATGATTTGGTAAACAGAGGTAGTAAAAGAGGTAGTAAAAGCTTTGCGGAAGATGAAAGCCGGCAAGGCAGCAGGTTTGGATGGTATTGCAGTGGAATTTATTAAAAAAGGGGGTGACTGTATTGTTGACTGGTTGGTATGGTTATTTAATGTATGTATGACTCATGGTGAGGTGCCTGAGGATTGGCGGAATGCGTGCATAGTGCCATTGTACAAAGGCAAAGGGGATAAGAGTGAGTGCTCAAATTACAGAGGTATAAGTTTGTTGAGTATTCCTGGTAAATTATATGGGAGGGTATTGATTGAGAGGGTGAAGGCATGTACAGAGCATCAGATTGGGGAAGAGCAGTGTGGTTTCAGAAGTGGTAGAGGATGTGTGGATCAGGTGTTTGCTTTGAAGAATGTATGTGAGAAATACTTAGAAAAGCAAATGGATTTGTATGTAGCATTTATGGATCTGGAGAAGGCATATGATAGAGTTGATAGAGATGCTCTGTGGAAGGTATTAAGAATATATGGTGTGGGAGGCAAGTTGTTAGAAGCAGTGAAAAGTTTTTATCGAGGATGTAAGGCATGTGTACGTGTAGGAAGAGAGGAAAGTGATTGGTTCTCAGTGAATGTAGGTTTGCGGCAGGGGTGTGTGATGTCTCCATGGTTGTTTAATTTGTTTATGGATGGGGTTGTTAGGGAGGTAAATGCAAGAGTCTTGGAAAGAGGGGCAAGTATGAAGTCTGTTGGGGATGAGAGAGCTTGGGAAGTGAGTCAGTTGTTGTTCGCTGATGATACAGCGCTGGTGGCTGATTCATGTGAGAAACTGCAGAAGCTGGTGACGGAGTTTGGTAAAGTGTGTGGAAGAAGAAAGTTAAGAGTAAATGTGAATAAGAGCAAGGTTATTAGGTACAGTAGGGTTGAGGGTCAAGTCAATTGGGAGGTGAGTTAGAATGGAGAAAAACTGGAGGAAGTGAAGTGTTTTAGATATCTGGGAGTGGATCTGTCAGCGGATGGAACCATGGAAGCGGAAGTGGATCATAGGGTGGGGGAGGGGGCGAAAATTTTGGGAGCCTTGAAAAATGTGTGGAAGTCGAGAACATTATCCCGGAAAGCAAAAATGGGTATGTTTGAAGGAATAGTAGTTCCAACAATGTTGTATGGTTGCGAGGCGTGGGCTATGGATAGAGTTGTGCTCAGGAGGATGGATGTGCTGGAAATGAGATGTTTGAGGACAATGTGTGGTGTGAGGTGGTTTGATCGAGTAAGTAACGTAAGGGTAAGAGAGATGTGTGGAAATAAAAAGAGCGTGGTTGAGAGAGCAGAAGAGGGTGTTTTGAAATGGTTTGGGCACATGGAGAGAATGAGTGAGGAAAGATTGACCAAGAGGATATATGTGTCGGAGGTGGAGGGAACGAGGAGAAGAGG
This sequence comes from Panulirus ornatus, assembly GCF_036320965.1. Lineage (NCBI taxonomy): Eukaryota > Metazoa > Arthropoda > Malacostraca > Decapoda > Palinuridae > Panulirus > Panulirus ornatus. The sequence goes on from NC_092251.1 coordinate 10,968,681, forward strand.
GAGACCAAATTGGAGGTGGAAAGATGGAGTGAAAAGGATTTTGTGTGATCGGGGCCTGAACATGCAGGAGGGTGAAAGGAGGGCAAGGAATAGAGTGAATTGGAGCGATGTGGTATACAGGGGTTGACGTGCTGTCAGTGGATTGAATCAAGGCATGTGAAGCGTCCGGGGTAAACCAAGGAAAGCTGTGTAGGTATGTATATTTGCGTGTGTGGACGTGTGTAAGTACATGTGTATGGGGGGGGTTGGGCCATTTCTTTCGTCTGTTTCCTTGCGCTACCTCGCAAACGCGGGAGACAGCGACAAAGTATAAAAAAAAAAAAAAAAAAAAAAAAAAAAAAATACCAGTTTGCTTGAAAGGACCGGATAGTCTATATCAAATGTTTAGTAGTGAATTCAGCTTCTGCAAATTAGAATTTGAAATAAGTTCTTTTATGCCCGGAACATCTAAAAAAAGAAAAATATATCGTCAATGAATGAACTTGAGTAAAAACATTTATGTTCGACATTCAAAAGAAACTAATGTTAGCAATGGACAAGTGTGGCTGCCGATGTACCTAACGCTAGACAGCATCTGAGAATTACTTTTTGGGTAGATTCTATTCCGCCTGCTGATATACCACGAGAGAGGTTGAGAGAGTAGATAAGGGTGTGTTGAAATGGTTTGGACATATGGAAAGAATGATTGAGGAGAGATTGAAAAGGGGGATAAATGTGTCAGAGGTAGAGGGAACAAAGAAGCAGGAGACTAAATTGGAGGTGGAAGGATGGGGTGAAAATGATTTTGAGTGATCGGGGCCTGAACATACAGGAGGGTGAGAGGCGTGCAAGGAATAGAGTGAATTGGAACGATGTGGTATACCGGGGTCGACGCGCTGCCAATGGACTGAACCAGGGCATGTGAAGCATTTAGGGTAAACCTGTGGTTTCGGTGCATTACACATGGCAGCTAGAGACCGAGTGTGAGCGAATGTGGCCTATTTTGTCTGTTTTCCTGGCGTTACCTCGCTGAAGTGGGGGATAGCGATTGCTATTTCCTGTGAGGCGGGGAAGCGCCAGGAATGGATGAAGGTAAGCAAGTGTGAATATGTACATGTATAGATATGTATATGTGCGAATATGGGTGTTTACATATCCGTGTATACGAGTGGATGGGTCATTCTTTGTCTGTTGCCTGACGCTACCTCGCTGACGCGGGAAACAGCGATTAGGTATAATAATAATAATATATATATATATATATATATATATATATATATATATATATATATATATATATATATATATATATAGAGTTGATAGAGATGCTCTGTGGAAGGTATTAAGAATATATGATGTGGGAGGCAAGTTGTTAGAAGCAGTGAAAAGTTTTTATCGAGGATGTAAGGCATGTGTACGTGTAGGAAGAGAGGAAAGTGATTGGTTCTCAGTGAATGTAGGTTTGCGGCAGGGGTGTGTGATGTCTCCATGGTTGTTTAATTTGTTTATGGATGGGGTTGTTAGGGAGGTGAATGCAAGAGTTTTGGAAAGAGGCGCAAGTATGAAGTCTGTTGGGGATGAGAGAGCTTGGGAAGTGAGTCAGTTGTTGTTTGCTGATGATACAGCGCTGGTGGCTGATTCATGTGAGAAACTGCAGAAGCTGGTGACTGAGTTTGGTAAAGTGTGTGAAGAAGAAAGTTAAGAGTAAACGTGAATAAGAGCAAGGTTATTAGGTACAGTAGGGTTGAGGGTCAAGTCAACTGGGAGGTGAGTTTGAATGGAGAAAAACTGGAGGAAGTGAAGTGTTTTAGATATCTGGGAGTGGATCTGGCAGAGGATGGAACCATGGAAGCGGAAGTGGATCATAGGGTGGGGGAGGGGGCGAAAATTCTGGGAGCCTTGAAGAATGTGTGGAAGTCGAGAACATTATCTCGGAAAGCAAAAATGGGTATGTTTGAAGGAATAGTGGTTCCAACAATGTTGTATGGTTGCGAGGCGTGGACTATGGATAGAGTTGTGCGCAGGAGGATGGATGTGCTGGAAATGAGATGTTTGAGGACAATGTGTGGTGTGAGGTGGTTTGATCGAGTAGGTAACGTAAGGATAAGAGAGATGTGTGGAAATAAAAAGAGCGTGGTTGAGAGAGCAGAAGAGGGTGTTTTGAAATGGTTTGGTCACATGGAGAGAATGAGTGAGGAAAGATTGACCAAGAGGATATATGTGTCGGAGGTGGAGGGAACGAGGAGAAGAGGGAGACCAAATTGGAGGTGGAAAGATGGAGTGAAAAAGATTTTGTGTTATCGGGGCCTGAACATGGAGGAGGGTGAAAGGAGGGCAAGGAATAGAGTGAATTGGAGCGATGTGGTATACCGGGGTTGACGTGCTGTCAGTGGATTGAATCAAGGCATGTGAAGCGTCTGGGGTAAACCATGGAGGGCTGTGTAGGTATGTATATTTGCGTGTGTGGACGTATGTATATACATGTGTATGGGGGTGGGTTGGGCCATTTCTTTCGTCTGTTTCCTTGCGCTACCTCGCAAACGCGGGAGACAGCGACAAAGAAAAAAAAAAAAAAAAAAAAAATATATATATATATATATATATATATATATATATATATATAATGTGGCGCGTGTGGGTGTTTTAGTATTCATTGTATTACATGCATAAAAATTTATGTTCATTTCTCATCATACGAAATAAATCATGCAATTTAAACATTCTACCCTGATAGCTGGCGAATCATTTTGTAAACGCTGAAAAAAAAATTCATGCTTTCAGAAGTAAATGAAAAGCGTTTTGTTCCTTCCCTGCCATTAATGACTGCACATTTGATAGGAATATTCCAATGCACCGCAAAAAATAACCCATAAAATTGTAATTGCACATCAGTAAACACAAATATCACAAACAGATACACACATATGCACATCATGTATGAGCTCTCTCTCTCTCTCTCTCTCTCTCTCTCTCTCTCTCTCTCTCTCTCTCTCTCTCTCTCTCTCTCTCTCTCTCTCTTCCTGTTGGAGTTTCCGACTTTCGTTGTCTCTTCCTACAACTGCTGACACCTAAGTGATTTAGCAGCCTCCCTGAAGTATCAGACAGATTTCTTCTTTCCTGTACAAGAGCGACACATTTCTTCTTTGTTCGTCTAAGTTGTTTCCAGTCTCACCATGCTCCTTTTGACCAATGATCCTCGTAAAACGTCCGCCTTCTTTTAATCATACAGCATTGTCCTCTTCTCTTCGCAAGGGTTACTGAATTACAGTCTCCTTTCTCTCGCGTACTTGCAGTCGGTGAACCTCCTCGAGTCTCACTAGCTCTTAGATTACTAATATCCAGCGAAAGAATGATGCCAATCAACGCTGCTTGAGGAGGTACTTCACCTCACAACCGGCCGCTCTCCAGCCCCTGGGCTCTACACTCCCAAAGCAGACAAGATTACCCAGGCCCTTATGAAAGAACTTCGAGAGTCCTCCATCCACATGACGGTAGGGAAGGTTCCCTTACGATTGGCAAAGCTCTTGAGCGGCGATAGAATTGCGAGGACAGACCTGCGACAGACGAAACTTCTCCTTAATGTTCCCCCCCCAGTCGGCAACACTGGAGAGCTGGCCAATACTTTCCTTCGACGAGTGGCGTTGTAACAACAACACCGACAGTGAGGACGTGCCCGTGTACTGCATTGCAAAGCATATGACAACGGAACAAAGGAGAGAGAGAGAGAGAGAGAGAGAGAGAGAGAGAGAGAGAGAGAGAGAGAGAGAGGAAGCAGAGAGCGGCACAGTACCAAAGAACCCCACCGTGAGCATGTGTTCAGGTTGGCGCAGTGATACATAAGACCCCAGCGCGACAATAGAGACGCCGTAGCAATACAATGGCGCGGGAGGACCTCTTTATGGCGACGCTAGGCGGCCGACGTCGCTGCCTCAGTACGCGCGCCAAGACTCGGGTTATTATCCTCTGGAAGCGTTCACAACTCTGTCAGCAGCAACGCTATGGGAATCTGCCCAGCTTACTTACACAAGTTCCGCGAGTCCATTTACCCTGAGCCCCGAGCGTTTGGCGTCAGTGTGTCTTTGGAGGTGGCAGTGTGGAAGCGACTTATCAGCTGTATGGAAGGAAGGAGGAGTCAGTGTATCATGACAAGAGGAAGGCAAAGTTGGGGAACGTAATGTCAGCGAGGAGCAGGTTAATTCCTTGGTGTATGCTCTGCTGAGAGAGAGAGAGAGAGAGAGAGAGAGAGAGAGAGAGAGAGAGAGAGAGAGAGAGAGAGAGATGATTGGTAGCCTCGCTGGCATTGGGGTTTAGACGGTGTGTCAGTTTCTCAGCGACAGTGAGATGGGACGTTCGTCCTGAGACGGAGGTTTGAGGGAAGCTTTTGAAGGGGAATGAACCACTCGATCTGCACTGGAAAATGGGGTGGAACACTTTCATCCAGGTTACGTTAGAGCATAATACCGCAAACGGACGACGACACCTCATCCCAGGAGAATTCCATTCGCTTTATCAAGCATATTCGTGGAGGTGGTGATACTCATTTGTTTGGGGAAACGTAAGGGTATTTCGCCTGCTGAACCATTCCCTGAACTAGATCCTTTGGGTTCCTGGTTCAGAGGCAGCTGGTGCATGATTAACAACCCACTTCCCCCTCTTGATAAAAATAAATAATACGGACTTGAGAAGTGTGTAATGCACTGTTTTTTTTTATTTACAGAATAAGGTAACGTAAGACCAAGTAGAAATTGAACAAAAATGCTCAATGTATCATGAATACCAAACCTTATAATCACTGAAACAAGTTTTATCTTTTCGTTGCAGGCTTCATTCACAGACAAAAGTCTACATCAAGGCCATGCCTTAATCGATATGTACAGAGGTTACTGAAAGAGAAAAAGCAGCAACAAGAGAAAGCATTTAAGAATTTTCGATGAAGCGAAAAACCAGTCCTTTAAAATGTGCCAGGTCCTAGCTGCTGGGAAAGACACGAGAGGGCAGAAAATTCCAAAGCTTCGAGGTGTAGGGAAAGAAAGAAACAAGTTACGAATACGACCCACCCTTGAGTTTCACACTCTTCCTGCTACAGTTCGTTTACAAACAATCGCTGTATCGAATGCTTCTGATTTACGTGATTACTAACTGTAAATCACCTTCAATGCTTTCCTTAATAGTGACTAAATAAATCTTTTGCATATCACGTTTCAAGGCTGCCTGGCCCTACGGTGGAAATATGATGATTTACATATACGGGAGGTTGGTAATGTGCTGGTAATATAGACATGGAATAATACAAAAAGGAAAAAGGTAAGTCTCAAGCAGCAGTGAGTGACTGGAACTCACAAGTCATGACCATATTCATCCTCCACGGACGAAAACATATCTCATAACAGCGTCCTTGATGTTAAACCATTGCAGGCGAGGAGTCTTCATCTGTTTCCAGGAAGATCAATCGAAATGAGCCGCCACTGCTCGTAATAGGACGAGAGCTACATCCCAAGCATCATGGCCTTCCTAGGAAAGCAGAGGCACACAAATCCTTCCTGGTCTCTTCCAGCTGCTCGAGTAAGTTCTTTTGGTTCCTTTTTTAAGCCATGTGTTGTGTTCAGAAGGGTTTCAGCGTTCAGTGCTCCAGTCTCCGACCTTCACAGGTATTAACACTTGGTCGCGGTTTCCCTCGTTAGCGAGGAAGCACCAGGGATAGACGAAGAAGGGCCACTTCCGCTCACGTCCATTCTATATTTCCCAACACAATACCAAGAAAAATCTAACGAGTTTCCTTGTTAACTGGTGAGCAACAACCTCTTTTGATTAACACGTTATATAAACACAGCAGCAAAGTTATCCAACGAAAACAGTTTTACAGAACTGAGGAACCAGTAATGAATTGTAATCACAAAAAAAAAGTGAAATATTACTTTATTTCAAGTCTAATTCCACATGACATTACCATCCTCACGAGTCACGATGTCCCACTTCACTTCCCTCTTGGGGGAATAATGGCCAAATCTGATTTTCCCTCACAGTCGTAACTCTGACAACAATATCCCCAACCACTTTATCAACTTGGGGGGGGGGAAAGAACGGATGAGAGTCCAGCCTCTAACCATGTAACCGACGTCCTAAGCTGATTTCCCCCAAGGCCATGACTTCCTGGGTTGATTTTCCCCGAAGTGAAATCATCTGAACCGGAATTTCCCTCAAAGGACAAATTTGTTGTGCTTGTACACTTACCGTTCGTTAAGGAATGCTTTTGTACTGCAATGTTTTCTGCAGGAGCATTTGAGGCAATGCTCTGAAACCTTTGGTGTGTGTGTGTGTGTGTGTGTGTGTGTGTGTGTGTGTGTGTGTGTGTGTGTGTGTGAAATTAACTATTTGTACCGTACGGGGAGGGAGTTTTGCGCTTGTGTGGTTCCCTACTCATGATCATTCTCTTTTATGATACAACGTCTTAAATTCGTGTACACTGTTTGCATTAATCATGTACCCTAGTCGTGCTGTTCCATCCATCAACAACTCCTATGCTATAAATGTAATCCTGAACATTATTTCGAACAAGTTTTTATGCCATCTGGTTCTCCTAGCCCTATCGAAGTGTGTGTGTGTGTGTGTGTGTGTGTGTGTGTGTGTGTGTGTGTGTGTGTAGTTATCTATTTGTTGAAACCACTTTGTACGGGTGGGGGGCGGGGAGTTTTACATTCGTCAGACCCCATCTCAATTTTTTTTTCTTCTGATACACAGATTTTTAGACATCTTTATACTTTCCATGCTCACTGTATCAAAATACATTTTCTCTTAATTTGGGTTACCACTTTTGTTGCGCTCATCTAGGCCTTCCCCTGGTAGTTCTATGTAGTTTCTGTGAGCGAGGTGACCAAACTCGACAGGTATATTCTACTTCTGCACTAACATGAGACTTGAGCAGCTTGTTATATACATGTCCCTTATCGATGTACTTTTTATCACTGCCCTAAGGTAGAATTCTGGTAACAATTTAGTGACCACGTCGACTCCCTAAGGATCCATATCACACACAAGAATCGTGTGGCTCATATCCTGAGAGGTAGTATTCAGTTCAGGGTCTAATTTCGTAAGGTCCCAGCTGAAATTCATCAACGATGATGACCTTTAACGAGCACTTGCGACCGATAAAGGCCCCTACGCCCGACGTAACCTAGGCCCCTACGTCCGACGTAACCTGGCAACATACCCATCCGATCTTAAACATACCACGAATTGCCACTTACACCTTCAGGTGGTTTTGCATTTCTTTAACATCTCCGGCAGCTATCACGTGCTGGAGCCAGCGACTAATAAAGAGTAAGGACTATATTCCTCTGCCTCCTCCTGCACGAAAAAGGTCTAAATTCAGCTTAGATTAAAGTGGAATTTCCACCCTATGTGGCCCTCCCTCCCAAGCTTTGTCCGCAAGCTCCATATGTATTTTGGCAGGTCTCCACATAGCGTGTCGTCTGGCTTGTGTGGAGCTTGGCCGTCAGGCCTCTGGTGAGTTCCGTACGCCTCTACTCCACAGTGACAGGCCAAAACTCAGACCCAAACTGAAATAACTGGAGTTTTATGAATAGCTCTGTTCTGATAAGGTCTCTGTCCCCCTTTTGAATTCGTCTGGTTGGTATTTTTTCCTTTCACATTTTCTGATGAGTGGACATCTGTGAAAAGTCAGAAGGTTTTACATTTTAGAATATTCTATTGGATGTGTCCGTCGATGTGCGATTTTATCTCGTGTTTACCCACAGGTCAAAGACAGATGAAATATTTTCGATGATTTGGAGGCAAATATAAGAGTTCTGAAGGTCTGGATTTTCGCGGTTTCTATTATATAAACCATGAGAAAATGGGGTGATACAACATGAGAGAAAGGAGACGAAAAGAGGGATAGAGTAAAAAAAAGGGGAAGAAATAAAGTATACAGAAACTAAAGAAAAAAAGAGAAACGAGAACATGGGAGAGAGTAAGAAAAGTGGGAAGAAATAAAGATAAAGTATACAGAAACTAAAGAATAAAAGAAAAACGAGAACATGGGGGATGAAATAAGATGAGAATGAATAATGGAAGGGATGAGGAATAACAAAGACAAGACAGCGTGATACGAAGAAGAAAGAAGAAAAGAACGAAAACTAAAGTCGAGAAGATGAGAGACAAGGTTGCAGAGATTAAAAAAAAAGAACAAAAGTTACAGAAATGGATTTTAACGCGATGGAATGTTTTGCAGGTTAAAAAAAAAAAAACACGGTAGGAAAAATGAAAGTTTCTAATGGCTTTCCAGAAGATACGAACGAAATCCTTCAAGGAGCGACGAGGTGGACAAACGAGATCGAGGACAAATACCGAACAGAAACTCAAAAGACGGTGAGAGGCAAACGAAAACAAAGAAATACTGGAATAAAAGATTACTTTCTGAAAGAGAATCAATTGGAGATAAATAGGACGAACCTCATGAATTCAATCTCAAAATCGTGTCTCGCATCCCACGCACTCGATTTTGGAAGCCCTACGAGTAATCACCACAATATACCAGTAATCCTCCCTACCCAGGTCGTCGTGGCAAACGCCTCACACTACCCTCTAAGAGGATGTTGTGTCACAGGGAATGACCACAGCGGTACTCCTGCCCTGTGCGAGGCTGCAGTAACACAGGTGGTGACAGTAACATCTCCCTGCATTGTGTGAGGCTGTAGTAACACAGGTGGTGACAGTAACATCTCCCTGCACTGTGTGAGGCTGTAGTAACACAGGTGGTGACAGTAACACCTCCTTGCATTGTGTGAGGCTGCAATAACACAGATGGTAACAGTAACACCTCCCTGCACTGTGTGAGGCTGTAGTAACACAGGTGGTAACAGTAACACCTCCCTGCAGTGTGTGAGGCTGTTAGGGGCACAGGTGACGATAACATACTCTCCCATCCTTCCTTTATCCTTCCGGCGCATGAGAGCACTACGTTCAATAGGTTGCTCTCTCTCTCTCTCTCTCTCTCTCTCTCTCTCTCTCTCTCTCTCTCTCTCTCTCTCTCTCTCACGATCAGTGGAGGAGGCGAGACTCGGAACAAATCAGTAACTAATATCATATCTGACCCTCATTCTTATCCTCCATGACCCCCCCTATGAGCCACAATGTTCTCTCATGACCCTTGGTAATCTGTCGTTTTCCCCAGCAACTTGGTTACTAGGGTGCTAGGTTACGTTTCTATATACTTCTTGTTTGACGACTTTTCAGGTACACGGAGACACGGGCCCATGAACAATAAACCATCCATCAAGTTAATACGAGCTTCGTAACTTCACCTAATACTCATGCGAGTCCTAGAGACCCCTCAAAGATACATGTCGTAATCACTCAAGAATAAATCTTGTGTCTTCATTTCCCTCTGTCTTGTTCCGTTTCCTCTTTATCTCAAGGGATCGTAGCAGCGCCAGCGGCGACTTACCTCCCGTGTACACACGCTGGCCATGGCACTCGACTCACCCTCAACTTCCAGCCACCAGGAAGTTCCCCAACTGTTTACGACATCTCTCAGTAGACTGAGGACTTCGGTATCCCAGAATGTAAGCGGAGCCACGCGAAGCAGGAGCATTACCTAGCAGATATTCAAGGTGTGTTGTGCTGTGCCAGGTCGATGCCTTCCACGAATATTGTGGATTCACCATGAAACAAAGAGGAGGCTGTAGTAGGATATTCAGTGAAAATATATTTGGATATTTGAAGAGACAAGGTTGTTTTTGACCGCTTCATCAGTGCCTCTGAATATACGAGTTATATATATATATATATATATATATAGAGAGAGAGAGAGAGAGAGAGAGAGAGAGAGAGAGAGAGAGAGAGAGAGACTAAGTAACGTTGAGTTTTTCCTTCAGTAAATCCACTTATCACGAACACTTTTACTAAATATAAAAACCTAATATGCTTTAGGAGCTTCGGGAGTGCGCAGCGCCCTGGTAACCTTTTATGAGAAACTCAAAAGTTCCCCCATTTTTTTTCCTCTCTCTCTCTCTGGCTGCCTGAGGCATCAACGTCAAAGAACACAGTTTGTAGAGATACGGGCGGCAAGAGACAGAGGCTGCAAACGTACAACGTAACAGCTTAATGCAAATATCAACACCGATACAGCATCTGTTGAATCAATGTATCTCAAGTGTTTCTACATGTAATCCATCCTCCATGAAAGCTACAATATAAGATTAAAGTTCACGAAGTCAACGGATCATAGACGCTAAGTTATCCAGTTAAAGTTCAAGACGTCAACGCATCATAGACGCTAAGTTATCCAGTTAAAGTTCCAGATGTCAACGCATCATAGACGCTAAGTTATCCAGTTAAAGTTCCAGATGTCAACGCATCATAGACGCTAAGTTATCCAGTCAAAGTTCCAGATGTCAACGCATCATAGACGCTAAGTTATCCAGTCAAAGTTCCATATGTCAACGCATCATAGACGCTAAGTTATCCAGTTAAAGTTCCAGATGTCAACGCATCATAGACGCTAAGTTATCCCGTTAAAGTTCACGACGTCAACGCATCATAGACGCTAAGGTATCCAGTTAAAGTTCCAGATGTCAACGCATCATAGACGCTAAGTTATCCAGTCAAAGTTCCATATGTCAACGCATCATAGACGCTAAGTTATCCAGTCAAAGTTCCAGATGTCAACGCATCATAGACGCTAAGTTATCCAGTCAAAGTTCCAGATGTCAACGCATCATAGACGCTAAGTTATCCAGTTAAAGTTCATGACGTCAACGCATCATAGACGCTAAGTTATCCAGTTAAAGTTCCGGACGGCAACGCATCGAGTACGATAACTCTTATACTTTCGTATGATTACTGATGTTATCGCACTCATAATGCTGTATATGTGCATTACGTATGCATGTATGCATACTGCTGGATTTTATGTCTATAAACAGCTCAAGGCCATTAAATCAGAATGTGTAACAATGAATATACAAGTTAACGGAAGATATGCTTTTTTCCATATTGCTGAGGAAAGCATTTCATGTAAAGACATTTTCTTCTAGTACCATGGTATGAGCACTTCCAGTTAAGGGCTTTACCTCAATCATGCTTGCATCATAAGGCGAAAACTGACGACTTATCGTAAAACTTGACTGCTGTAAATTTCATCTCGCCTCATGCTCGGCGAGGGCGCGAGACCCGTTATGATCGCGCTTTCCTTAAGCCTCAGGAAAGGGATTAACGTCCATATTGAAGATTAACGAAGGTTGAGCTAAGTGTGTCACTGTTCCCTCGTTGATGCCAGAACGACATTTCCCCAGCAGGAAGGGCAGGGCTGGCAGCACCCACTGGGGCTTCCACAGAGGAATCCCTCTGTCCATCCTGAACACTAGCAGAAGGGTTGGTTGGTAATGTCCATTGGGGTTTACCGTTGTGGTACTTCCCCAGCAGGAGGCAGAGGGGTTCCTGCATCCATCCTGAAACACCAGCAGTAGGGCAGGTAGGCAGCGCCGCTTCCACATCCCCCCTGAGAGAGAACCTTCCCAGCAGGAAGGGTATGTTCTAGTACCCGACCTGACCTCTAGAACGGACACTCACCTAGCAGTAGGGTAGAGAACCACTGCCCATCCTCACCACAAGAACGACCCTTCTGCAGGAAGCCAGAGACATTACTGCCCCCTCTTGACCAAACGACTGAACAGTTCCAATGTGAGAGGACACTGTACAGGGGTTACCAGTGCTCCTCTTGACCCCTCAGGGAAAAAAATTGTACTATAACCTCAAATGATGATCATTGTTAACATTATCAACATGTCTGAGAGCCCTTGGGGCAAGCCTACTCCAGCTACATACTCCACGATTTCTTATCTTTGTTGTTGTTGCTGTCCTGCTCTAGCTGGAGGCTACAGAGAAGGAAAACATGAAGAGGTAACTTTGTATTCTAAAAGCTTACGTGTAAACTACAACTTTGGGGGAAAAGTTTGCCACTTATGAAGAAAACTGAGCTGCCCTTAAGCCTTCCCGTTCATTTATGCTGAATTGTGTGTGGCGGGATAGAAAATATACAAGACAAATTGCTTCGTACCTAATTCATGAAGTGTACTGCAGGCGTCAGGCCTAACCATGCGCAGTGTTGCGCACACACACACACACACACACGGGGGAGGAGGGGGGGATACGCTCCTTTATCAAAATAAACGGCGTCAGTGGCATTATACATCAGGCTGTAAATCGAGTTAAAATCGTAAACTTGTCGCAAGATGATGTAACGCTCCTTGGAAAATCTTGACACTGGCCTCGGCTAATTTACAGGGGGGGGGGGGGGGAGAGAGAGAGAGAGAGAGAGAGAGAGAGAGAGAGAGAGAGAGAGAGAGAGAGAGAGAGAGATGGCATCCTTGAGAGAAGAGCTGAGCCAAAATGATATACTTCTTGAAGTAACTGCCCGTTGTCTTGGGGAGAGGGAGAGAGAGAGAGAGAGAGAGAGAGAGAGAGAGAGAGAGAGAGAGAGAGAGAGAGAGGGGAGGGAACGTTGTGTTGTAAATGTTACGACGGTATATCTGTGGGAAGGCTAAATCCCCTCACGTCTTCTCTGGCGCGTCAGGAGGAGGAAAAGAAGGAAGGGGAGAATGAGGAAGGATAGCATGAAAAAAAAAAATGATGAAGGGAAGTAGAGAAAAACTGATAAAAACAGTGTGGGGGAAAAATGACGAAAGCAGGCATGGTAAACAATCATGGAGGAACGCCAAAGGAGAAGATAAGAGAAAGGATGATGGAGAAAGGATGACAAGGGGGGAGAGAGAGAGAGAGAGAGAGAGCGAGAGAGAGTAGGAACATATGAGAAAAGTGAGAGGAAACGTGCGAGAGGAAAGTGAAAAAAGAAGGCAATAAAGGATTTGAGAACTGGAGAAAGCAAGGTAAATAAAAAAGGGACTGACACTAAGGAAGGTGAGAGGTAAAGGTGGAGGAGGCGTGTACTGGGGGAGTGTGAGAGTGTGTTGTGCGAGTGGAAGGAAATTGTAGGTGAGTTATTACGACACTTACTAGGGTGGACTGGTTAGTGCTGACAGGCTTAATGCTAAGCCCATGGAATAGAAAGCTTACCTTAACTCCCCATGTACAGAGGGGAAAGATGGAAGAAAAATCCCGTAGAATATGACAAATTACGACGGACATAGACTGAAATTAAAGCACAAACTCGAGGAAATAAAGAGAAAACAAGTCACGAATTTTTCCAAGGATTAAGAGCAATTAGGACTTCGCAAAACTGATTTACTAACCCACACACACACACACACACACACACCAGCCACGCAGGGAGGATGAACAACTGGGTTGGGTGTCGGCCTACTGGACAGGATCGAACCTGGGCTGGCCAATCATTACACTCGGTGTGTGTGTGTGTGTGTGTGTGTGTGTGTGTGTGTGTGGGCAAAGGTTTCCTATCTCCTAAAAGTTTTAAACCACAAGTACTTAACCAAATGAAAATATTTCATTTCCCTTCATCCTTCGTAATACTGAACAAAGGACATCCCTTGGGAAGAGGAATATGATAAGACAGAGTCGAACAGATTCATCGAAGAACCACATATCAAACATTCCCTTTCCCTCTTGAGCCAAGAACCACGTCTTACCAGCTGGGGACGCGAGCGAGCGCGTGGCTCACTGGCAGTCAGACGAGGCAGGCAGTCAGTATTTGGGTACGATATTAAAGTTCACAGCCACCCTCACAGCCACAGTCAATTACGAACCACCACATCAAACCAGTGTGCCGGCCACTACTTGTGGGTAAAGGAACGTCTGAGTGATATCGAAATATCCTGGACGTTATCTTTTAATTTATCTTTGACGTAGTGATTATAACTTGCAACCAAGCAATGGCAGAGACACACGCAAACACCAATTTCTTACTATTTGCTGATTTACACGTCCCATTTTTTTCGAGCTCTACAACATATTGCCGTGAGTTAGAGGTGAATTAACGCATCAGGAACATGTTTGACTTCTTTATCTCCCTTATCTGTCTATTTTCATCATCAATTCTGCTGAGTGCTACGCCTTTCTCACTCTCGCTTTTATCGTTCACCTCTCTCCTCTTGTAACTATCATTCGCCTTGATCCCTTTTTCCCGCAACATCACTCCAGAGATCGCATTTTCTTCGTCTCTCTCCTTGAACCCATTTTCTCTCGCCTCAACACCCTCCCTACCTTTTCTCTTAGTCTCTCATTCCCGCGCTCTCCATCCTCGAGAGCAGACTTGAACTCTTTGCGAGTTGTTGACCTAAGCTACAGAAAAAGATCACGCGCAGCATCACCTGTGTTCGCCGTGATTCTCTGCATCAACAAAGAACTTTCTCCCTACTAGAAATAGTGAAATGCTTTTATATGGACTTTCGTGGTGCAGCGGTGTGTGTTCCTGACAGTGACGCATTCACGAGTCGCCAAGGGTCGAGCACTTAGGTTCGAATCCTGGTGATGGCAGTCGGGCCACAGCCAACCCTGCTGTTCATCCACCCCCTTGGGGTTGGTCGATAAAATGGACGTATATATTAGACGTAACAACTTTTCACGAGACTTCAAGATATGCTTATTAGTAGCTCCCTAGCCAGGCACCAAGACAGACGATGTTGTGTAAGGTCCCCAAACGAGAGAAGTCGATGCTGTTACCCTGAAGCCCAGACTAATGCCATTATTAAGAAGTTTGAAGACATCCCTGATGAAGCGTCTTTTGAGACGATATTCACTGCGCAAGTAGAAGCCAACAACGTCTTTAGTAGTAGGTATGAGGACATCACAGGCAAGTACATGAAATGCATATATGCATTTCAAGACGAATTTCTTTCCCATCATCGGGGCTGTGTGTGAGCCTAGTGTAGTGTAGGAGCTCCTTTGTAAGGTTAGCAGCGAGATTTTTCCACCGTTACCAAACCAGTACAAATACCCGACACCTGTCGGGTCTCTGCGAGTTTCTTCGGCTGACTGTAGTGCCATACACTCTCCTTGCAAACGCTACTGTTTTGAGCAAAATGAAAGTTATCACTGAACGTACAGGACTAATCTCCAATGATGGAGATGATATTCACTTCACAGATCTGATGGATGACTTCACGACAGACAAACCTGTTTAGTAAGGATGGACTGCACCTGAGTAGGGACTGCACGCCTAGGCAAAGAGTTGGAGGAATACTTCGTGGCAATTGTCTGGTAAATCCTGAGCAAAACGCCATGCCACTGATCCCCAGTCAGAGCTCAATGCGCGTAATATACTCAACAATAAGCTTAAAGACTTTCATACAAATGCCACCAAAAAATTGTTAACTCCAAAACGAGATGGGTTAATCGCATGTGCGAGCCCGGGGAAAAACTTGAAATAATCGTTTAACTGAATTATGGATAAACGCGATAAATATGCACCTATCAGCTGAAATAGCGATTACAGGACATGATACGTTTTACAAAACAAGCCGCACCACAAGAGAGGGGGATCGATCTCTACCCTGTGTCAAGGAAGAATGAAATGTAGCTATAGATGATGAGGTGGACGAGGAAGCCAGTGATCCAGCATACCTCAATACAGCAAGTGAAAAATAAGTACATATTAGGATTTTTGTAGAGTACTGGCCATTTGAACGGATGGAGGAATACTTAAGGTAATAAGGTGTAAGAAGACATCACTAAACCGAGTGATGGGTGTGACTGTTGGCGATTTTAATAGATTTATTGTAGACTAAGATTTCTTTATTTCTTTACAGGTAACTATGAATGGAGTCGGGTGACTGACATGTTAGAATAATTTTCTTGATAAACTATAAACTATCTATTAAGAAAATAACTGTCTCAATAGTGTGTGTTAAGCCCAGAGTGGAAAATTTCTTCTGCGAGCAACGATTCCACAATGTTAGGATACACAAATATTCTAAAAGAACAGAATTTCTCCCATTAAGATATTGCATGGGGAATACTCTTTCTCCTTACGAAATATTAACCCTGGTGAATATCATTACTGGAAGCGGTAACTATACTCCGAGCCTCTACGTACCTGATCTGTTTTCCACTCAATGATATACCTGTTCCAAGGAGCTACTTAGGTGCCCATGGGAGACTTACTTTATCGAGAAATGCTCTCGCCAGGTCATGAACTGTAGTGCACGTTTACACACGTATGTAATGGGGATTTCCGACTGAGGGGTTCTCAGGTGAGGTAACGGAGCACTGTTTTATCATAATCGCTGAGGTGTAGTTAAAAAAGGAGATATAAGAAAAGGGACTCGAGAAAAATCATTCCAGTGGTGGTTATTACTTGAAGTCGCCTGCCTTAGCGACCCCTAGCACTTAATGGGCCTATATCCCAAGTGCAATGACAGTAAATGTACACACGTATACAAGCACGTCCACACCCACACAATCATAACTCCTGTGCTTTTTGAATTACCTTATCACTCGTTCTCAGATATTTCCTGTGCAGACTACATCATTTCGAACACTTGTAAAGACCATTATTCCCCCTCCCAACAACTTATGAACTGGATTTAACGAAGATTTGTTAAGGTCTTTGTCTACGTTGATCCAGAATATAACCGGAACACCTCATAAAGGGAAGAATTTCTGACATGAAATTCAAAGAAGCTCATGCCATATCGCTTACTATACGACAAGTGTAAGAAATTTTCGCTTATCTGTCCAACTACAAGTCTTCTCGCTTCTGCGCATGGGCACTTTAGAATTACTCTTTCATTCTCCTATACCTTTCATTTTATTCCTATCTCCTATCGTCTGCCCCTCCTCTTGCAATAGTCCTTTCATATCTCTGCACATTCCACCCTTCTCCAAATGTGTCTTATTCCATTATCATCATCTTCCACATGTTTCTCACACTCCTACTACCACTTTTCACTCACTTCCTGTCTTCCTTCTCTTTCACACCCATCTCCTCTCCGCATGAAAGTCCATCCAAGCGTTGTTCCATCATTACCCTCTTAAAGCGCGCATGTTTACCTGCTGTAACAGCCATGCAAAGATCAGCAGTGCGTCATGCACCAAGCTGATAGCTTTCATCAGCTGAATCCATGAAGTCGATTAAGCCGTTTTATATTCGACAGTGAAGTAAAAAGCTTCAAGATAAGGAGCATCTCGTGAAGCGATTAATCCTGTTTTTCCCTCCAGAAGTCATGTAGGATCTAAGAGGTAGCTGGCCACGCTTTTTATGACTGGATGTACCTGGAAAGGTCGTCGATTCTAAGGTTAACTGTTGTGCTCTAGGCCTTAAAGGCCATTGGTATGTTATACTGAGTATTTAAGCATTCTGATTAAGCTTAACAGTAAAAGATAGAGGACATGATTAATCTAATCAAGTCCTCGGGGTATACATTTACGTGGATGATGAGAGGTGGAGACTGCTGGATGGTATATCTAGGTGTGGAATCCAAGTTCCCTTGAGTCGGTGGTGAAAATACGTGTTTAGTAGAGGCGGTTGGAGGCGCTCTCTGATGTATGCACGTAGGGTGAGGTGGAGTCGCGTAAAGGTGAGATCATCTTGTGTTGTAGGTGCAAATAGTTGTAGAGTCTCAGCTTGTCCTGTACTTTGATGAGTTGTGGGGTGAGTCTATGTTCTCCTGTATATGGCTTCGATTACCTGTAGTCCTGTAGGATCCCGTTGGCGAGTGAGGATTATAACCATGATGATGCAGGTGTATTCTGGGGCCTGCGTTTTGAAATACGTCGGCTGAGTGATGTCGTTGCCATACTGATATGGTATACGTACTTCCGAATATCATATCGTTCCGATGGTCATGAGTGCTTGCAACCTACATTTGGCAAGTGGCAGTGAGTTGGTGTTCTGTGCGAGTTCGTCTCTAAATATGTAGTTGCAGGTTTTTCCACCTTATGATTATAAGTCCTGCCCACCTTCACGTAACCTTTCTAATATGCACTTCTAACCTTCCCTCTGGTTATTTTTTTTTCCACTCCTCTGTCTGCCTCACAATCCCTACCTCATAGCTGGTTCTAATAAACTTCTACATATTCACACCACAACAGTTTCTGATACACTATCAAAGTTCAAATCACACCGTGGAGAAAGCCAACGAAACATAGCTGCGCAGGTACTAGTACAACATAAAGACTTGCATAATATCGTAAGGAACTTCCGGTAAAACTTCCGTATAAAAGTTCAGAGGCTTAGAACTTCACATAATGGAGGAGTCGAAGTAAGATGAAGGATGAGAATTTGATCGAATGGAAACAAGTTTACGTTACATATCTATCGTCTCTTCGCTCATCAGGGACCGATTTCAACTAAGCGTCAAGTTTATTGTTATTATGTTTCTGTACTTGTCCAATCCATGTTTCTCATTTCTTCTGGCAGTACCCTGAATAATCGCCCTCGCTTCCTGGCTAGGCTGTCATAAATATTTTTGTCTGATCTATTTTTGGTACGTTTCAGGGTACTCTTGGAGACTTAGCAACTCGGTATCTTCCCTGTTGAGAGGCTTTTAGGTTTAACACATTTTCTTCTGCGCCTTCAATTTACAATTTCTGTTTGTTTCAATTTGCAGAGAGAGAGAGAGAGAGAGAGAGAGAGAGAGAGAGAGAGAGGAAAACAGAGAAGGGGAGAATGAAACTACTTCTTCCCAGTGGTTTCCAAAAAGTGCATCACCTCTGCCACCAATGTAGCCTGACTGCTGTGCACTGAGAGAGGCAGTGTACGTAGCATAGTTAAAGAGGGACGTGTCTCAGCAAAACACGGACGTCGACAACCTCCCCTTCAGAAGACTGGCTAGTTCTGTGTGTGTGTATACATCACATTGTGAGACTGTTGCTTTATGAAATTATTTCATTCATCTCCATGATCCTACATAGTCTTTCTCCTTCATACACACCTGTGCTGGTGCTACCACCGTCTTGCACCCTCATACACACCTGTGTTGGTCCCTCACCGCCCTGCACCCTCATACACATCTACTCTGGTAACATAACCTTCCTGCATCCTCATACACATCTGTGCTGGTACCATCACCGCCCTGCACCCTCATACACATCTATTCTGGTACCATAACCTTTTCCACTACTATATAATCTCTTAAAAGCCTCATGTCCTAACATCTCCCCCTGAACCATTGCAGCATCCAGCTTGCAGCGTCCCCGAGATGCACACGCACGCTGGGGGCCTGATCCCTCTCTTTATATGCAAATCCTGCAATATTGCAAGAACTGCCAGTAAAGACGTCGACCCTGCAACAAACCCGCCGTAAAATGGTCTACCTTGGTGGGTGGAGGAGGGGGAAAAAACTCCATCCCCGCCCCCTCCAAACCACGCCCATGAAATGCGTCCTGTTAACAGTGCAAGTCACAGGAAGTTTAGTTGATCGCTTTGGTAGCAGGAGACATAAGATCCATGATGGAGATACCTTGATATGATGGACGAAACAATAAGTGACCCAATATAAGTACGAGATATGTAGGAGTGCCCAATGTTACCGAGAGCCAAAAAAAAAGAAACAATGTTACCGAGTCAAAAAAGAAACAATGTTACCGAGTCAAACGAGAAACAATGCAACGGAGTCAAAAAATAAACAATTACCGAGTCAAAAAAGAAACAATGTTACCAAGTCAACAAGAAATAATGTTACCGAGTCAAAAAAGAAACAATGTTACCGAGTCAAAAAAGAAGCTGTTATCGAGTCAAAAAAGAAACAATGTTACCGAGTCAAAAGAGAAACAATGTTACCGAGTCAAAAAAGAAGCTGTTACCGAGTCAAAAAAGAAACAATGTTACAGAGTCAAAAAATGGATCGGATAAAGAAAAAAATGACTTATGGTACAAAAACTGGCATTCCATCAAAAAAATAATACAGTCATTGCATCGGTAAATTGTAGGTCCAACTTTAGCTTGATGAGGTGTACATGTTTCAGAGGTGATGTTACCGGATTCCGCCAACATGAGGTTACATCACCTTTGGCGAGAGTGTAACACTGGGAGCACAGTCTCATCAAAGAACATCTCACGCCAAGGGAGCCTGCATTTCCCTGCAACTGAAAGTCGCGCAGCCTTGGTCTACAGGAGCCTTCAGAATAAGTCCTGGGTAACACTTGGACGCCTTCGCAAAAACTTTTCTGGGATAATCAGAAATGAACATAAAGGGAAATGTAATATAGTGAGAAATTTCCCCTACGTCAACAGAGAGACCTGAAGTAAATGTCAAACAGGAAAACGAGAGAATAAATGACGAGGCAACACCAGTGTAGAACTCTCTTCCGGTAACACACACACACACACACACACACAATATATATATTTTCTTCATACATATCCGCCATTTCTCGCGTTAAGAACGGAGGACTGAGCCTTAGAGGGAATATCCTCACTTGTCCCCCTTTTCTGTTCCTTTTTTGGAAAGTTAGAAATGAGAGGGGAAGATTTCCAGCCCCCCAACTCCCTCTCCTTTTAGTCGCCTTCTACTACACGCAGGGAATACGTGGGAAGTACTCCTTCCCCCCCTATCCCCAGGGATAATATATATATATATATATATATATATATATATATATATATATATATATATATATATATATTATCCCTGGGGATAGGGGATTAAGAATACTTCCCACGTATTCCCTGCGTGTCGTAGAAGGCGACTAAAAGGGGAGGGAGCGGGGGGCTGGAAATCCTCCCCTCTCGCTTTTTTTTTTTTTTTTTTTTTTAATTTTCCAAAAGAAGGAACAGAGGGGGCCAGTTGAGGATATTCCAAAAAAGGCCCAGTCCTCTGTTCTTAGCGCTACCTCGCTAACGCGGGAAATGGCGAATAGTTTAAAAGAAAAAGAAAAGAATATATATATATATATATATATATATATATATATATATATATATATATATATATATATATAACACATTTTTTCTAGGTTTTTATATACAAAAAATTCAGGTTCCGACAGTTCCATTTCACCTGACTGCTTTGTGAGGTTCGTTAGCGAGTTTAAAACTGATAAAATAATTATACGACAAACAATTACATGCTTTGGACTGGTATGTGATATGCATATATCATCTGATATAACTGGAATACTAATGAGGCCCATGTATGTGCGTGTTCCTGCATCTTGTATATTTTTGAAAGTTGTGACTACTATTTTCACATACGAGTAACCTATCTCAAAAAGATTCATATCAAGTCATGTCTGTACACACACACACACACACACACACACACACACACACACACACACACACACACACATTCTGAAACCCTGCACAGGTATGAGTTGAGAGAGGAAACACGGGCACTGATTCCTAGGTAAAGCTTATAATTCACATAATGTTGGTTAGGTTGGGAAACTACCAATTAGAGTGTCGTATTAGCCACCTTGAAACATAATGGCAAAAGCGTCCTACGTGACTATGATCAGATCAGTCATAAACACCTCTTACCATCACAACAGACACTGGAGAAGCATTTCCCTCCTAATAATTACGATACATAATCTGGAAAGAAACACTGTGGAGTCCTGTTTTAGTCTCTGGTAACTGTGATCAAAATCTTTAATATAAGCTACCTCTCCACTACACCTTGACCCACACCTCCACTTAACACACACACTGTAAATACCAAAGAACCACATGGCACCTTCCACCACACACAACCAGACCACACATCCACTGCACCTTGATCCGCACCTCCACTTAACACACCCACTGTGAAACACACCCACTGTGAATATTAAAGAACCACAGGGCACCTTCCACCACACACACACACAACCTCCCCACACCTCCACTGCACCTTGATCCGCACCTCCACTTAACACACCCACTGTGAAACACACCCACTGTGAATATTAAAGAACCACTGGGCACCTTCCACCACACACACAACCTCCCCACACCTCCACTGCATCCTGATCCACACCTCCACTTAACACACGCACTGTGAATACTAATGAACCAAGGGCACCCTCCACCACACATCACCTGGTCAACACCCCAACTCAAACACCCACACAGTGAACACCACGGAAATACAGGACACCGTGACCAACATCCACACTCATCATTCACAGTGATCACCCAAGAGTATTATAACGACGCCTGCATGCCAAAACTTTCGTCCCATTACAACAGAGAGTCACGGAATAATTTACCTCTCGACCTCAGGAAATAAACGTATAAGAAAATATGATGTACATCACAGCCGCCGTTTTCGAGTAAATTTGCATTTCGCACCGAGTCTCACCTCGAACTAAATAAACATTTTCCTCTGTCTTAATCCTCACAGCATAACTCACGCAGATGATTCGTCTCTCTCTCTTGGTACTCGAAGCTTTGTGTTCGAAGCATCGCACCGTACAACACTGAGGCAAGCAGCTAGCTGCATGTGTGGGTGTTAGCTTCCCTTACACTAAGGGAGAAATTTCGTAGGAATTCCCTCACACCCTCGGTGTACCTCTGCTTCATACGATATTCAGCCAGAGTTTCGTTCGAAGTAGGACATACATATGGATATATTTATGTATATGTAGTATGTATGAGTCCAACATTTCCCCTGCTACTGGAAGCAGCGCAGCCTTTTTTTTTTTTGCAGTGGGTATGACTTCTGACGAGGGAAGGGACAAGGGATTGACGGAGACGACGAAGACAACCGAGTGATCCCTCAGTGTCTGCCGTGCTGCTCAGGCTAATACAGCTGAGGTCTTGCATTGCTTCACATCCTTGCACGCTTCTGTCTCCATGATCGCACCGACCCACTCTAGTCTAAAACTTTCCCTGATTCAGCAAACAAAACAGCGTCATCTTCATACAACAACGGAAATAACTTCCACTCTGTCTCCCCATGATTAAGTATCAGACCACAATAAACCCCAAAACACCACAATGATACCACATAACTATGACGCCCTCCTACCCTCCTACGCTTATTCCAAACAACTCGCTTATGACCCCACTCACTCCCACAAATGCACTATTTCCGGTAATAAAACCATTTAATAGCACACACACACACACACACACACACACACAATGGTAAAATGCTAGGCAACATAAGTGTATAATTCGCTTCCCGAAGGAGACAAACATTGGTCACAAATGTAATATACGTTCAAGCACTCAGAACCCAGGACATTTGGCGTCTGTCTACCTTGTTTTCCATCACGTGAGCCGCAACAGCGAGGTGTGTGTCACTAACTAGCTTCCTCTCGACTAACCAAAAGAACGTCGAGGAATATATATTCCCGACTCTGGGGAAGATTACAGTTCTAATCAATCGGTGGCTCTAACTGCTATGAGTACCGTGAATTTGTCAAGCCAAGCAGGTTAACTTAACCTTAAACTAAACCGGAGTGTTAACCTTCCACGCAAGATGATCACACTCCATCATCCTAAAAGTCTTTCTTGCTGGATCCTCTGGACGCAATGATTTTGCCTGGAAACAGGGTGTAGGATTAAGGCAGAGACAACTGGAATACGAATGTGAGGATTTGCTTAGCTTTCTCTAAGGTTCTTTAGGCTTAGGTGGGTGTTATCTTGTCCCAGCGTAACGCTAAATCATTGTTCGGTAAGGGAGTTATTCCTTTGTCTCAGTGTGAAGGTGATCTAGGTTTGGTGGGAGTTATCCTGTCTGACTGTGTCGTGGATCATAGGTAGGTTAAGGGTCATCTTGTGACGCTAGTCATATCTCGTTTCAGTGTGGTGACGCTGATCATAGGTACGAGTCGTTGGTTATCTTTTCTCAGTGTGACGCTGGTCCATGGTTCGTTGGGGAGGCATCGTGTCTCACTGTGATGCTATTCATGGTCAGCTAAGGCTATCTTGTCTCTCTATCTTCCGTCGTCATCATGTTCTTTCATCTTCTCTTGTATGATATTCTCATTAGCTAAATGGGGTGGAGGGCATTTTCTGCCTCTCAACGTATTTCACCATGAGACAAGCATCCACTGACATTAACCCTATTAAACGAAGCTTTGGGGAGGCTGCTTCGTGGTCGCAAATACTGAATATTTCCTGGTCTCTCCTACAGATAAGATTATTTGCTTATGACCAGGAGATCTTGAAGCCACTCTGCTATATAAAAGTGAACGATACGTATTCCCCATATTGATGTGCTTCCAATGTTGCCTTTTCCTCAAATGATCGTCCATTTTCAAGAACATTCCAAGTGTGAATATACGTAAGGAATAGAAGTAACACTAAGAGTCCTTTTCGTAAGTAAATAACGAGAGACTGATGATTACTACCATCATTAACAACATATGAACTTTGTTTACTCTGTTTAGAGTTTTATCTCCCCACTGCCACGTCTCGAGTTTTGTCTCTCCCCGCTGATGCGTACTGACCTTTGACTCCCCACTCCTGCAACTTGAACTTTGACTCCCCACTGCTGCAACGTGTGAGCTTTGCCTCCACACTGCTCCAACTTGAACTCTGACTCCCCATTACTGCAACCTGTGAGCTTCGCCTCCCCAATGCTAAGTCCCGAACCTTTACCTCCCCATAATTCCATTTCGAGCTTCCTCACCCCAGAGCTGTAACTCGTGAGCTGTGGCTCCCCATTGCCTCGTCTCGATCTTCTCCTCCCCATTGCTGCGATTCAAGCTTCGCCTACCCACCGCTGTACCGAAACCCTACACATACATGTAAACATATACAACATATAGTTAAGATACGTGAAGGTTTCCGCGGGCCGTGTCAGACCCGATTCTTGACGCGGCATTCAAGTCAGCGCTCCGGAAAATATCACAGGATCGATCTTGTTACGAACGGTGAGACTACACAAGTTGGGCAAAAGACTCTGGTCTCGCTCTATCATAACAAATCTGTATATATTCCAATGTTCATTGCCTCACTGAATGCTACGTTTTCTGCGAAATATTTTTGTTAAAAACTTCACCAGTCGTAAAAGATTCGCTTATTTCAGCGCATGCTTGCAAATGCTATACTGATTTTTATCTTATCTACTCGCCTGCTATTCCAATCTGAACTGACCGAAGTAAACAATCAGACCAATGTATGGGCTATAAAGGTAAATTTCTGATAAAAAATGTCATATATATATATATATATATATATATATATATATATATATATATATATATATATATATATATATATATAACACAATGCCCTCTAACAACAAAGACTCGAACCCGGACCTTTTGCGTGGTAGTGGGAACGCTAACAGCTGTTGGAAAGCATTATGTGTTCTATGAAAAGCGTGCGTTATATATATAAACTCGCCGGTTGCCAGCCTCCCGCGTCCTGATTCGAGCAAACCATAGTTCCCTGAACATATGCAGCCGGGTGTACGAGGCGGACTTGGGATTGCGGATATTTTCTCAAAAAACTGGAAAAGTGATGCATCGGCCTTGGTTGACAGTGAAGACGATCACTTCTCTCGCGAAGGCCTTGGTTAAGGTAGCAATGGCCACGCAAATGAGACACCCACACGAGAGAGCGCGGGTTAAACTTCATTTGCTTGAGGATGTGATGAAGACAGAGGTCATTATCTAAAAATGCTCTAGTTCACCTGTCATAGACGACAGTACCCAGTTACCTGGGCTAGGAAGGAACATGGTTGATGGTAGGGAGAAGTATAAAGCAGTCAAGTCGTCAAGTTACCAGATAAGTGAAAGAATACCTGCAAAAGAGGAACTACTTAACGAGAAGACAACACGGAATTTAGGGGATAAAAAGGTCGTGCGTTAAGACCTTCCCACATCTCCTTGACATCAGTGAATTCAGTCTTAGATCAAAGGAGTGGCTGGGTAGAACAAGTGTTCCTAGAATGCAGAGAAAGCATCTAGCACTGCACACATCGAAGGTTGTTCAAGAAGCTAGAGATGCTGGCATCCATACATCTGAGAGCACACTCCCTAGACAAGCAAGGGCCACACTTTCCCGTCCGCGCTCTGGGCATCACCCATCCCTGTATCACCACAAACATAATTCATGAATGGTGATTATATTAAGATCCTAAACCACTGCTAGAATAAGGATAAACCAATCTGTACTAAAAGCTCCACTATTCGTAAACGAGTATAATATGTCTCCATCTGCACTATCGCCGCCTACCGTTCACCACAGAGGGAAGCATTGTCAGATACATCTTCACTACAACCTCGACAAACGCTTCTTCATTATACTTTTGACACCACTGACTTTAAGCCTGACCTGTAAAGGTCAGGTCAAAGGCCTGATTAGGATGCTATCTACCGTGAAGAATAAAAAAACAAGGATAAAAAGAAAGGAAGAAGAAGACAGGAAGCAAAAAACATGATAATAATAAAAAGAAACGGAACAAAATTTTGTTGTACCTCCAATGAAGGTAGATATAGACAATGGTATTCAGTAAAATATTCCGCAGACGAAAGACGATCTAGACCCAGTGAATAAAGTAGGGAGCGCTGGGTTCACAAGGTCGCCAGAAATGTATGAACAAAAATTTAGATCTCGTATCCTCCGGTATAAAGGATGGGAAGGGGTCTCGATCCTGTGTTTGGACCTGGTAAACAATCCTGGAAGAGGGAGCAAAGACGCCAGCAGAGAGAGAGAGAGAGAAAGATCTCTTATTGGCCTTCATCCAGCTGAGAAAAGAGCTGTGAAACCTGCTATCATATGTATTCCCGATATCTGCCTACGATCCTTTTACGGTGATACAATAAACCACAAGAGTCGTACTCATGGTAGTTCAGTAGACTCAGGGTCATAGCCCAGTTTCAACACGTATCTTGAGAGGTCAAGAGCTCCATCATTTCCTTTAATAACAAATACTTTCGAAACGAGTGTCCTACAGGCAAAACACTTATGCAATTACAAGTATTCATAACAGCTCTGGTGGTGTACTGAACCCCCAATACGAAATACGGATCTGGGCTTAACTGGCCAAATAAATTACAAGCTCTAATATGCAGTAATTACAGAGAAAAGGAGCTACAATATACTAGATTCGAACCCATACAAGGACGTTCGTTTCAAGATCTATCCTTCATATACACTGTCTTATATTATTTTGACTTTGTTATATAAACTTCCATACACCTCAAATGCCCCAGAGAAAAGGAACTACAATATACTACATTCGAACCCATACAAGGACGGTCGTTTCAAGATCTACCCTTCATATACACTGTCTTATATTATCTTGACTTTGTTTATATAAACTTCCATACACCTCAAATGACCCAGTGGAAGCTCCCTATAGCGCCACATGCTACACATGGAAATCGACTGAATATATTTCTACAAACAATGAAATTTTCATAGAGGAAAAATCTTAAATCTTTGATTGGATTCCTTTTCTTTTTAGTTTTGGAAACTACTTCAGTCTCGAAGAGTTAGTTCGTTGCCTAAATCTAATTATATCAGAACCGACTTCAAAAAGGGATCAGTTAACCCGTCGACTCCCCTTTTAACAAAGTTAATTTACGTACACTTCACCTCGCCTGCCTCTCCGCCCCCCACCTGATCCTGAGGCAAAGGGGGGGGTCAGCTATAAGCAGCCTCGAAACTTGGGATATAAAATTCGCCGAGGACAAACTGGCTCAGTAAAGAACCAGGAGAGCCATCTCTAGTAACCTCCACAAATCTTCCATGGGTGAGTCTTTTATCTATCCCACGACAGCGGCGGTGGTGGCAGGAAAGTTTTCTTGCCTCTATAACCTCACTCCTCACCCGAGGTGGTTAACTCATACAGGACAGTGAGGATGGCTCCTCTTTAAATCAAGCTCTATTCAGTCCAGCTGTCTTGGACTGAGTGCTCTCTCTGGGGAATGATGTCACACAAATGACCTTTCGAAACATGACTAAATCAGAAGATGACTGTAATACTGTCCCTGTCATTTCCCGAGAGACTTAAAAAAGATTAAATCTTCCGTCCTCGCTGTGATCGATGCTATTGTTTTGGATATTCTACCTCTCTTGGCTGTACGTACGCAAGTAATACCATAAAAGTGAAAACAGAATTTGCCGTTTTACAGCAAGCCTGAGCTAGTAGCGCCAACGACCCCCACGAAGTGCAAAAGACTTTTATTACATTTCTCACAGTACGGTACTTCAAGTTAAACTATCTCGTTGATCTACCAGGCTGAAGCTTCAGGCTGGCGTTTCTACTTCAGTATTTGTATTTCCTTATCTAATATCTCTGACGAGGGACGAACAGATCAGTGTTGATAACTACTGTCGTAGTGAACTCAAAACCTCCAACGCAACTACCCTTCACTATAGGGATAATCCTCTGATACCGTAATTAACACAAAGCCGAGGTAAAACAATCCTCTATTTTCCCATATATAAAAGCAGGAATACTGTACTATGAATACCTTGATAATGTGTCATTAATAAATAACATTCATCCCTAGTCAATCCTTTATGCAACCTCTCGTCATGACAAAACACACTGCCTTTAAGCTCTCTCTCTCTCTCTCTCTCTCTCTCTCTCTCTCTCTCTCTCTCTCTCTCTCACACACACACACACACACATCAGTTATGAAGCTTTGTTGCGAAGCCTAGTCCCTTGCCCAGGGAACTCTGGCATGTTTATCCTCTCGGTGTTTGTGTGTGTATACATACATATACATACACAGACATATGTATATATACCCTTGTGTACATCCATACTTGCTGCCCTCATCCATTCCCGTCGCCACCCCGCCACACACGAAATAGCATTTGCTAAGCAATTAATATATAAATGAATAAATAAATATATATATATATATATATATATATATATATATATATATATATATATATATATATATATATATATATTACATGACAGCTAGAAACTGAGTGCGAACGAATGTGGCCTTTGTCTTCTTTTCCTGGCGCTCCCTGGCGCGTGCAGGAGGTTGTCATTTCATTTGTGG
Source organism: Panulirus ornatus (assembly GCF_036320965.1). Taxonomy (NCBI): domain Eukaryota; kingdom Metazoa; phylum Arthropoda; class Malacostraca; order Decapoda; family Palinuridae; genus Panulirus; species Panulirus ornatus. The sequence goes on from NC_092251.1 coordinate 10,997,487, forward strand.
CGGGGTGGCGACGGGAATGAATAAATGCAGCAAGTATGAATTATGTACATGTGTATATATGTATAAGTCTGTGTATGTATATATATATATATATATATATATATATATATATATATATATATATATATATATATATATATTCTTTTCTTTCGTACTATTCGCCATTTCCCGCATTAGCGAGGTAGCGTTAAGAACAGAGGACTGGGCTCTTGTGGGATATCCTCACCTGGCCCCCTTCTCTGTTCCTCCTTTTGGAAAATTAAAAAAAAAAAAAGAGAGGGGAGGATTTCCAGCAGCCCGCTCCCTCCCCTTTTAGTCGCCCTCTACGACACGCAGGGAATACGTGGGAAGTATTCTTTAATCCCCTATCCCTAGGGATAATATATATATATATATATATATATATATATATATATATATATATATATATATATATATATATATATATATATACACGAATATATAGAACCTAGCGGTCAGCGATACAGTCAACCACGTGAAATATAAGTCAGTTGATATGTAACGAAGTGACGTAGCTAGGACGCCATTTGGTAAACATGCGATTGGCGTCCTAGCTACGTCTCTTCGTTGTATATCAACTGACTTATATTTCTCTCGTGTCTCCCCAGATGATGTGATTATTACACGAAAGTGCACTTGGGAACTTATCGTGTTTCATTTTCCTCGTGGACTCGTAGGAATATACTTGATCACGCGCGAAAAAACTGTGATCCTTTCCAACATATATCAAAGTTATTACCTCCAATATATCATTAGTTATTGACAGGTATGATTATATATTCCCTATGTAGAGTTGGACATATAATTATACGTTATGATTGATATAATAATTATTTTCGGATGTTTTAATCATGTTAAAACGTCACCTGTTCCGTAGGACGAACATTCTCGTGATAACAAAAATAATATTCCGCTGGTTATCGCCGTTATTTGGTGACACCAGGAAGTGCATATGTGTGACATACAATTACCACATTGCGCCTTTGTGAATCTCACGACAATGACAAAAGTGGTGTCGTGCCTGTGTAACTGCGCGTCACTGGAGGAGGTGGCCAGATATAACATCCAGTCGTTTCTGACAACTATTGATAGTAATAGGGGCTAGTCTATGGGGAATGATGGGGAACTATTGATAGTAATAGGGGCTAGTCTATGGGGAATGATGGGGAACTATTGATAGTAATAGGGGCTAGTCTATGGGGAATGATGGGGAACTATTGATAGTAATAGGGGCTAGTCTATGGGGAATGATGGGGAACTATTGATAGTAATAGGGGCTAGTCTATGGGGAATGATGGGGAACTATGGATAGTAATAGGGGCTAGTCTATGGGGAATGATGGGGAACTATTGATAGTAATAGGGGCTAGTCTATGGGGAATGATGAGGCTGCAATACGACAAATGTTAAACATCTATGATTTAAGACCTTCTTCTCCAACAAACCCTGCTATCCTGAAGCACTGCATCTCTCACGTGTGTATGTAACCTCCACGTGACAGATGAAGGACAGGGGGAGCTTTGGGGAGTAACACGTAGTGTGGATTGTGGTTGTCGGGGGGGATGGGGATGTGGTAGTGTGGTACTACTGAGGAGAGAATGATAAGTGTGTGTGTGTTGTTCCTGGGAATGTGATACAACTGGGAGGTGGAAGAAGTGTTCAGGAAGAGGAGGCGTCATTTTGGTGAGCGGGTGATGCGAGGTTGTTCTCCTGGGGGATGGTTTTGGAGTTTAAGAAGGAGAGGGAAGATAAGTGAGAGGGGTGTTCGGAACGGGACGGTGTTGTGGGGGGTGAGGAACGAAACGTTCTGTGGAGCTGCTGGAGGAGGCGTGACGCTTTAAGGTGAGGAAGGGAACGTGGTGAGTGGTTGCAGTAGGGGGATAGTGGAGATGATGTGGGATTCAGGGTGCAGGAAAGGCGGTGTGGGGTCGTGGAGGAAGGGAGAGATGATTTGGAGATGTGGAGGAGGGAGTGATAATGTTCAAGTGTTGGGTGAGGAAAGGCGGTGTGGTGTGATAAGAGGGGAAAGTAGTGGTACCGATTTATGTACGAAAAGATACATGATGTTTGGATGTGGAAGGGGAAAGATGTGTAGTTGTGAGGGAATAATTTGAGGCAGTCATCACGAGATATGGGAATGTGAAGAAAATGGTCTTAAGGTTGATATTTGGTCAGAGAAATCCCATTACAGAAATTTGGGGGTGCACAGTATTTTGGGGTTGTGGTTGAAATGATGTAGAGATAAAGGCGAAAGCGACTGTGGTCGGTCTTCAGGTTTGAGAAATGTGTCAACAAAAAGTACACAAATATGGATAAACAATGACCAGGTTGGTCAAGCACCGTTACGATGAGGGTGTGGCCATGAAATTTACATATAATTTTGTCTTATATTTTATCATTAACTTCATTCCTAATTCCATGGGGATGAGCCAGGTACATACAACCTTAGAATCACTCATCCAAAACCTTTTCCCACATATAATTCCAATCTTTAACATGAGGTTCACAAAATCGGGATGCAAATCTCTCTCTCTCTCTCTCTCTCTCTCTCTCTCTCTCTCTCTCTCTCTCTCTCTCTCTCTCTCTCTCTCTCTCTCTCTGCGCCTGGGTCTCGGGAGTGAGCCAGCACTTGCGTGGCGGTCGAGTTATACACTCCTTTAACCCAGGTTGGCCTTTTCTTTTTTTCTTCTTCACCCTCATCCGCATATGGACAACTGGTACTTCAACCACAAAAATGCCATCTCTCATATCACACACGTAGCACCTGACAACACGCAACTCACACGACCCTTTCTCCTAAAATGTACATCTTCCTGTGGTGAGCACTACGGGATAACCCTGCCTTCTCGGCAAAATCTCATAATTATTCTTAAAGTAAAAATTCTCTTTTCCCTCAGCATCCCAGCCCACTCCCAAACCCAGCCTCACGAGAGCCTTCCCAGCTAACCACAACCTGATCAGTTTTAAAACGACTCAACTTTGCGGTCAATTATCTTCTGCTTAATTTGTGATGCTCAGTGTCTCCGAGATCGCGAGTAACGCGGCCTTTGTGTGATGGTTGAAGCGGGGGGAGCAACCGTGATACGTCTTGTTCCATTAAAGGTCTAAGATAGGGATGAGGGGTGAGGGCGTTCGCTGGTGTTGGAGAGGTGAGGTAAACAACTTATTGTGAGAGAGAGTTAGTTTTATCCTTGCATGAGGAAGAACAGGATATGTGACAAGAGCATCAGATGGAAATATGGATGTATTACTTTCGTCATGAAAGGAATACATGAGGGAATTACAATGAGAAAGTGACTGTGTTGGCGGGTGTTAGAGAAAATTTCAGGAACAGATTGCGAAACAGAGGATGTGTTACCTGGAGGCAAAGTGATATGTAAGAGACAGGTTAAGAACAGGTGTATATTATTGGTGTGAGAGATGTACTGATGTACTGCGAGAGAGTATACCTCTATTAACTGGTGACAGAGTGTGTGATAGGAATGTGCGGAGGCTGAGTGGTTTGAGGGTGTCGTGTTTGTAAAAAAAACAGTAAGTATGAGTGTTGTGTGAATGCGATTTATGATTACAGGGAGACAGACTTTCCAACTCGTGCTGCCCCATCTCTTAACTTTGTCCGTATGTACCGTGTACAGTATTCAATCCTATTTGAGTATATACACACTCGCACTCACCCCAGCCGAAGCCGAGTGCCAAAATATCGACCAGCCCCGAGGGTAGGATGAATAGCTGGGGTTGGCTGCGGGCTAACTGACGTGATCCAGGATTCGAACCCAAGCGGGCATGGGGCCCATGACTGTGCAGTAATATTAATAACCACTCCATGGAGAGAGAGAAGAGAGAGAGAGAGAGAGAGAGAGAGAGAGAGAGAGAGAGAGAGAGAGAGAGAGAGAGAGAGAGAGAGAGAGAGAGAGAGAGACTGTTTGTATTATCACCAGTTATACTTTAAGGGGAGGGAGTTCTCCACTCGTGGGGCCCCATCTCATGAAATTTCTCCGTGATCTTGCAACTCTTTAACTGATCTCTATGTTGTAACCTCTGTGTCGGAGGGTTCTTCTTGCATTGTAAATTTCACCGAACCTTCCACCACAATGCTCTGGTTCCTGGACACATGAACGTCATTTCCTTCTTAATGCCATCATAGAAACCGTTAAACTTTGTCAAGTTTCTATAACTTTATTTTTTCTTCGAGTCTGGTTTCATCGCTGTTCTTTTCACGGCCTCATTTACTACATAATCAAACTCAAGCTTTACATAACGACTTTTTCCAATGGGCTTTCGCATTATAGGTCATACTTTAAGTTTCCCTGCCGCTGTTACGTGAAGATAAGAATTAAAAGGGATGGTGCCTCCGTCTTTCTAATACTACTGTCCTAGTAACACATTTTTTTTTTGTCAAAGAGAAAAAAAAAAAGCACTGCTTCACGGCAGGATAATCTCTTAACCTACCCAAAAATATGTATCTCCCAAACAAACACATGCTATCTCCCAAACATATGCTATCTCCAAAACACATGCTATCTCCAAAACACATGCTATCTCCCAAACATATGCCATCTCCCAAACATATGCCATCTCCCACACATATGCTATCTCCCAAACATATGCCATCTCCCAAACATATGCTATTTCCCAAACACATGCTATCTCCCAAAGACATGCTATCTCTTCAGCATGATACTGTGAGGTGAAAACGCTCACCCTTACCTTCTCTCAAACACACCCGTTATCTCTTTACTCAATCAATCTTCATCCCAAAATACCGGTCAGACTTTTATACATCACGATCTCTCTGAAATACAGATTCTTTTTTTCCTTTTTTTCACAGCACACACAGCAAAAGTATACATATCAATCTGACTTGAGTCGCTCGCAGGGTATTGCGGCTGAAGTTTTGCTCGCCAGCGCAGCCAAGTTGCTCAAGACTGCCACAGTTGGGTTGGGAAATCCTGGCTAAGGTAGGCGTTTAAACTCTTGTGTATTTTAGCTAAAGAAAAAAAGTTAAAAATAGTTTTTTTTTGGTTGTGATTCAGCTCTCTTTGTTGATCATCTGTTCTCGCGAAGTGTTGGTGCATTTCTGTAATGATTAAAGACTCCACTCGGATTTTTGAAGAAAGACTTTAATCTTTTTTTTTCAACGTAGTGGGAAAAATTCCTACCATGAGTTGTACGAATGATTGCCTCACCGGAATCTCAAAACTTTCCTCCCCCAACAACACCAGGTTAACTCACTCACTCACTCCTCCTCTTTACTCATGAAGCATCGACCGTCTTACTCACAGTCCCACACACGAGACCAGCTTATCCCAGATTAAGCAGAAGATAAATGGCCATAAAGTTTGGGCAGTTTTAGAACGCAATCATAGTGTGGTTAGTTGGTAGAAACTGGGGTGCAAGTCCAACGTGAAGCTTGTGCAAGAGCAGGCTGGGAAAACAGAGAGAGAGAGAGAGAGAGAGAGAGAGAGAGAGAGAGAGAGAGAGAGAGAGAGAGAGAGAGAGAGAGAGAGAGAGAGGAATTTACTGACACGGGGAAAAGAATGTGGATGAGTCATCTCGGAGGTTGTATGTATGTATGCATGCAAGTGTGAACATATGTAAGTGACCCCTCCCAACTTATCTAATAACAATCTGTGTGTGTGTGTGTGTGTGTGTGTGTGTGTGTGTGTGTGTGTGTGTGTGTGTGTGTGTGTGTCCAGACTGGCCATTCATTACCATTATTTACTTAAACGATCATTTCTGCTCTTAAATAAACCTTCAGGTGTTTGTACAGGTGCGATTCACCTATCCCACATCCCAGTCCCCTATTTCTCCACATCAATCTCGACTGCAATCCTACTGCACAATCCACCCCAAAGTATTTCTCTCCACCTAATTTATCCACAGCGTTCCAGATTTAAAACCTCCGCTCCAACCATTCCACATTCCCATATCATCATCTCATGCTGACCGCCTTAATGTCGCTCCTACGACTCCACATACCCTCTCCTTTGAACTATATACAATCTGCTATTTCTCCACAAAGTAATACTGCTTCCCATCTTACTATAACCATCGTTCCTTTCCCCTCACACTACTTCTCCTTCCCCCAGATGGTCTAAATCACCTGTCCTTTGCCCACAGCCCTATATCATCTCTTCTGCTGCCTCAATTCCATGCAACTCCACCTTTTCCCCAGAGCAACCATGCACCAAGTTCCACACCCAGCATGGAGCACCTCTCCTCCCCCACGGCTCCTTACAATCTTCCTTTTCACAATCCCACACCAACGACCCCTCCCAGATAACCTCACTATTCACCCCCTTCCTCCAGAACCCCACTGGAAAACCTCATCATTTTCTTCTCCCCTACTCACCAATGATATCTCTTCCTCCCCAACACTTCTTCCCTCTGGCCATAAAAACAGCCTCTCACCACCAGCCTCCTCATCCCCAATACCCAAACACAGTCTCCCACTCCCCTACAGCTGCAGATCCCCACCTCCAATTCCCTACAACCGCACACAGCGCGTTACTCCTCACCGCAACGGCCATGGCAATCTATAAATTCCAGGAAGGTCACAAACACACATCAAAGGTGCTCGAGTTCACGTTCCCCTTGATAGAGGTCTTTAATCCTAAGGACACAACATCTGCCACATTGCTGCCTCATTATTCCCCATAAACTAACCCCATTCTATCCTCGATCGCTTCCCCTCTCGGCCCTACTACCCCCCTTCCCTCATTCTTCACTTCCTTCCCGTCAAAACCATTCCAGCGCAAGGAGGGGTCACATCCAGACTTCTTACAATTAATGATTTTTCTTCTCACGCTCCCAGGAGTGAGGCTCATCCTTGGTGGTGTGTTTCAGAAGCCGCTGCAAGTCTCTTATGTGTTGCTTGGAAGACAAGAAAGAACGGACGGAAGACACGCTATTTGGACAGTGATGCAAGAGGACAGATGAGTGAAAAATACATTCAGAGTGAGAGACAGACAGACAGAGAGAGCACATAGAAGTACTTAGGAGATACAGATAAAGGAAGGCCTACTGTAAGTCAGCCGAGAGTATGTATAATTATCTTTTACTAAAACAAGAGTGTTGAGGCTGGAAGAGAAGAGCAAATGCTCTCTCTCTCTCTCTCTCTCTCTCTCTCTCTCTCTCTCTCTCTCTCTCTCTCTCTCTCTCTCTCTCTCTCTCTCTCTCTCTCTCTCCTCCTCCACCCTCTGGCAACAGCAGTCGGCAGGGAAAAAGAATGGAACGAAAAACGACGCATTGCTCAAGTTAGTTAAGCAACCACGGATCCTCACAGGGAAGAATGGAGGGAGATATTTATCTAAAGTCTCTTTTACTACACTGTGCAGATTTATGCTTCACTGAACTACAACCTGAGGGGCTTTACCAACATGCAGAGACAAATAATGATCATGTATCTTGTTCACTTCGACTTCACCCGTGCAATCATTATCAAAGATTAAGACACCAAATCTCCCTTGTGTGAACGGTGTTTAGTAAACATCTTATACCCAGGTATTGTTAATGCGGCGAAGGAATGTTTTTACCCCACAACTATCTGTCTACAAATGTCCGGAATAGTAATATTGCTCATGTCTTTATTGAGAAACCATATGACATTTGCTCATTCTAGCTTTATTCTCTTAGTGTATATCAAGCTAGATTTGCTCTGTGATCTATGACGGTCATGGGAATCATCTAAGCCCAATATCCAAGTTGACATCGTGTGTGATTTGTGTATTCACTGTGGAGTAAGATATCAACTTGAACTTGGTCAGTGACCTTAGGTCAACTTAATCTGCCTCGGCCAGGCAGAGTCGTGTGACCTGATCCCTAACCACTTGACCTGAGTGCTGACGTCTGGAAATCCCGTACACTTGATCTGTCCCTGCTGGCTGAAAAGCCGTGTTAATTGACCCCCAACCATCCTCATTCCCTTCATCGAATTTCTCCGTCAGGATTGCGGCAGTCTGTCCACAATTCAGCCGGCTGTTCATCCTCCCCTAAGGGAAGGATGATAAATTGGGTCACTGGCTTCAACTAAGGTGTCTACGGTGTTGGGCACCGAACACAAAAAAAGGACTTCGATAACGATAATCCGATAACCAAAGTTTTTAAGTTCGATATAGTTAATCCGACAATTTTGATACCTAGCTATTTATGGCATGTTTGGTGGCTGAACTAATGCAGTCAGGACCGGAGTCCGGGAGGAAGTCAGTTATGGCGTGTTTGGTGACTGAACTAATGCAGTCAGGACCGGAGTCTGGGAGGGAGTCAGTTATGGCGTGTTTGGTGGCTGAACTAATGCTAACATGAAATATAAGACGAAAACTTAATTTGTTTTAAACATGTTTGAATTATCTTACAAACTTTATAATTTTCATCACAATACAGAAAATTATAGAAATTAATCATTGCATGATTATGCTGCACATACCAAACAAATAATACATCTGGGTTGTATATTCTATCTATATAACACGTAGCATATTATCATATGTGCATGTAAATGACAACAAATAGAATGACGACCAAGTATATCAATTATATAACCAATTTAGAACTTAAACTTTCCCATTACAAGAATGAGAATCAACAACAAAGAATAACAATAATACGAAGAACCTAAAAATAAAACGTGAAACCATAGAAACTTTATAAAACAAAAAATTAAAAGACATTATCGAACTAAAAAAAATCGAATTATCGGAAGTTAATTGGTCCGATAACGACTATGAATTTAACTTTCGATAATAGTCCGATAACAAAAATTAGCTTTGTTATCGAATTAACGCTTTAGTGCCCAACTTTGGGTGTATGTGTGTGTGTATGTATAAACATATATTTTTTTTCTTTTCTTTTAAACTATTCGCCATTTCCCGCATTAGCGAGGTAGCACTAAGAACAGAGGACTGGGCCTTTGAGGGAATACCCTCACCTGGCCCAATTCTCTGTTCCTTCTTTTGGAAAATTAAAAAAAAAAAAACGAGAGGGGAGGATTTCCAGCCCCCCGCTCCCTCCCCTTTTAGTCGCCTTCTACGACACGCAGGGAATACGTGGGAAGTATTCTTAATCCCCTATCCCCAGGGATATAAACATATATATATATATATATATATATAGAGAGAGAGAGAGAGAGAGAGAGAGAGAGAGAGAGACAGACAGACAGACAGACAGACAGACAGAGAGAGAGAGAGAGAGAGAGAGAGAGAGAGAGAGAGAGAGAGAGAGAGAGAGAGAGTTTAATGAGACTACCTTGATTCAGTTGCCGTGCCGTCTCGAATAACTTAAAAAGAAAAAGAACCACTTCAATCTCGACCTAACATACTCCTGTTATCCTCATCTCAAACTTTACCAAGGTGGGTTTTCCCTGCTCTGCTCAGTGTCTTGCAGGACCTGTCTGGCTGACGGACAACCCACACCACACCAGGGAAATTTCTGCTGCGTGTGCTGGCACGATAAGGAGCAAAGTTATGTGAACTGGATCTTTTAGGAGACGACGCTGGAAGAACAAGGGAATTTCCGTCTTGTGTGCCTGAGCACTAAGTGACAAAAATCATACAAGCTTTTTTTTTTTTTTTTTTTGCTTTTAAATCAGTATGTTTTCATCTGCTCTTCCAACACACTTGGATCATCTGCGAGGGAGATGTACCTTGATCATCACACAGCTGCCGGACAGTCAATACAGAGAGGCTGACGCAGACTGTGGCGGTGGCATCGATCTCGGCTTTTGTCACGAAGTGAACCACGATGAACCGATTGGCTACACCTGAACGCAGCAAAGAAAGCAGCTTATAAGACTTGCGAGGATTGAAAAATCTAAATAAAAAAAAAAATTAATTATGAAGAGGGAGAAAATTCCTATTATTTCGAAAAGGATTACGTTAGGATGTGACAGAGAGAGAGAGAGAGAGAGAGAGAGAGAGAGAGAGAGGAGCGTCGGGTAAGGCCAGACTTTCTTCGTTTTCAATGATTGGCTCCAACATTCTGATCAAGTTGTACGTCTAGTTATGACTTAGGTACTGTAGCTGCTGTTGCTCCACACCGAAGAACGACCCTTTGCTTTCATGGTAAACGCCCAGTTCCTTGATTTTCATGACAGCTCTTGAATCGATCACCTCGCCTTCATCCTCACCTTCCATACGGCTTCTGAAGTGTAGCAGTACCTTTGCCCTTTTGACCCCCCACAAGAAATGTGTCAGTTCTTAACTCCTCTTCCTTGATCTAAAGTTTCGCAACTCGTTCGTCACGCTTTGGCATCGGTCACAAAACAAACCATTCACTCCAGCGTCGTCTACGGAACATCACATCGTAACTCCACAGTTCGAGACACCAGCGCGGAAAACAAAAGACTGAAAACTATACACCGGAATACAAGACCATAGAGCACAAGACCTGAGAACACTGGCTCGTTAAGCACTCAGCCACAGGCAGCCACACCATGGAACACACCAAACCAAGGGAACAGCGACCACCTTACGGATCATCCTTTTCGCTTTCCACCCAAAATTAATTCAACCGTTCATTCTTTGCTCTACCCCGTCACTTTCTTTTCCATACATATCATCCCTTGTGATGGATCTCGGTTTCCACCCCATGCGACAGAAGGCACAGGTCCTGTAGTCTCTTCACTCCTGGCAAGTCTCTATACAGCTGCGTTCTACCCATTCATTCGTCTTGAATAAGGAAGGTGAAGTAAGGCCTTTATTTCTGTCTAACGTTTGAACAGGTCTGTGATGCAGCTTTTTCCGTAGATGACGTATGGACAGGCGTGATCAAGCGCTTCCCCGACCAAGCGCCTCGCCGACTATCTCTTAAACAAATGCTGTGTTAAGCTTCCTATAACACATGGTCTACAAGGAGCTGTGATCTAACCTTCTCCTGCTCCGGCCTCAGACAGGTAAAGGTCATCCTACTTGTCTGGTCTTAGAGCAAGGTTGACTTAATTCTTCGCGCCTGCCTTATTCTGCAATATGCACAGTTGTACTTCATCTTTCATTTCGGTCCCTAAACACCTTTATCGTACATTTTTGCCTGGCTTTATTCTATTATGTTCCTGTTCCCCTTCATTCAATTTCTTTTCCTCTACGAATTAAGGTCCGTCTTTCTCTAGCATTGTTTCTACTTTCATCTTTGTGTGTCTGTCCCTTCTTTCTGTCATATCCCATCTCTTCCCCCCCCCCCTCTCTCTCTCTCTCTCTCTCTCTCTCTCTCTCTCTCTCTCTCTCTCTCTCTCTCTACCCAGCACCCCTTATTTACCACTCCTGGTGCGATCCACTAAAGTGTTTAACTTACAAAACCTTCCCTTCTCCTGAACCTCGTTGCCTCTTATAAATCATCGCCCTTCCTCGTCAATACTTCCCTACAACCCTTCGTCCATTTGTATACCCCTGTTTCCTTCAGCTCTTCAACGCTTTCATCTTTCTTCTGACACTCAACACTCCTGCTTCGTTTGCTTTACAAAACTCGACGTCTCTCTCCTGTCAACGCCTCACATCTGCTTCCCGCACCCAGAGGCGCGTCCCTATATCTTCCACTCCTCAACAGCCCTCAACTTTCGTTCCCCTCAACACTTTCCCTGCTTCTTCTACCTCTGGACGTTTCCCCTTTGTGTTTCTCTCCTTCCCTCTTTCCACATTTCTCCCTCCGTCTCTTATTCTTCTATTTCTCAAAACCCGCCTACCCTTCTCTCATATTTCTAAATTTCATTCCCTCACTCACAAACATTCTTCCGTAATTCCCTCACAAATCATAACCTCACCTCACTTCTCGTCGCCATCTTGCCGGCGCGTTTTTACATGCTTTTCCTCCTCCTCACCTCCTCCTCACCTCCTCTAGGAGCATCACAAAGCCGTCAAGATCTCACTTGAGTGTTGTCTCACCTCACACTGAGTTGCTTATCCTTCACACGAGTCCTCTGGAAGATGTTAAATTGCCTCCCTTTGTAAACACCTGATTCTCTCAGTCACAATGTGGATTTACATATGTCGAACCTCCCTCCAGTGTCCAAGATGGATCCACCTTTTGTACACCAAGTGACAGAATACCAGTGAATCCGACAGTCTGGTATCACCAGACAGACATTAATGAATCACCTTTATCATACAAACGAGTGCTTTTATGCCATGCATCTTTCTCTTATTGACAAATACCTTTATCACCATACTTCCATGAGATATATGGAGTTCTTTTCATCTCTGGCTTTCTACGTGAAAAATATCTATTTACAACTTTGGGGTGCCTCAGAAACTGACTAAATCTGAGGCATTAGTGTTCGACAGATGATGGCCTGAGGCATTAGTCTTCATCAGATGATGGCTTGAGGCATTAGACTTCCACAGATGATGGCTTGAGACATTAGTATTCAACATATGATGACTTGAGGCATTAGTCTTCAACAGATGATGGCTTGAGGCATTAGACTTCAACAGATGATGGCTTGAGGCATTAGACTTCAACAGATGATGGCTTGAGACATTAGTCTTCAACATATGATGACTTGAGGCATTAGTCTTCAACAGGTGATGGCATGACATCAATTTGCTCACTTGATGGCAGCTGCTGTGACTTGAGTAACGGCTGAAAAGTTTCTGAAGTCACGACGATAACTTCGTACCACGACTCTTACGCATATTTACGAAATAGTATCCGTGGATTACAGGTAAAGCAAACGGCATACTACGAATCTTGCGCATATTTACGAAATAGTTTCTGTAAATTTCAGTACAGTAACCTGTTTCCAATGACACGAATGATGGTCAAACAGAAGAAGGTTTGAAGCATCACGAGCTCCAGTGATAATACACGTAAATTGCACCGAATATTCTTTTGACATACTTAGCTTTGGGCTTTTAAGTTTTTTTTTTTTATTCATATGCATTTCAAGCACAGGATATATGTGTGGATAAGTGGCTGATTCGCCCCCCGTGGAAGTACCTAACGAGACGGAGAGAGAGAGAGAGAGAGAGAGAGAGAGAGAGAGAGAGAGAGAGAGAGAGAGAGAGAGAGAGAGAGAGAGAGAGAGAATTTTGGGGGAGTTGGTAAGACGCGATAGAGAACGATAGCGGTTTGCCACTTCATCCCATAAGTGGGGGGGGGTTAGACCACGGGAGCCAGACGGGTCAGAGAGTTCGGATGCACCTTGACTGGCTTCATGGCTGAGTCAACCCGTCTTTAATGTTACAGATCACCTGAGGCTCAGAAAATGACTGATGCAAGACCAGTATCTGGGTACAGACTTACTGACATGCTCCTACAGGGTATTAGGCAACAAGAGAACTACATTACGCGCCAGCTTATTTGTGACAAGGAAAGAAAAAGAAGGAAGGAAAGTCTTCATGTTGACTCAACAGTAGTGAATGCATTTATAAGCTTAATGGGAGAAGTACTCTTTGAGAGCGAGAGAGAGAGTGAAACGTAAGAAAATCACTACCTTACATAGTAACTCGTGGTTTGTCATCCTAGTGAAAGACTGCCCTTTATATAAGTCTAGCGTGGCTGATTACTATTCCATAACTTTAGAATGTCAGGCGTTGTGTGGTACGAGACGTGACTGTAGCAATGAAGAATTAAAGTTTTCAAATTAGTTAGACCATAAACAGTGACTGTAACAATGAAGAAGTTTTAAAGTTAGTTAGACCATAACCAACGTCTTCTTATTTCACATCGAGGAACAGGAAGAAAGGATTTAGTAGGAGAAAGTCTCGTTTAAGGAATCTTTTACCACAATAAGTCCAGAGGGTAAAGTGAGAGAAGTAAGGGAAGGAGAATGTGAAAAACGAGGGAGACCTGGAGAGAGAGAGGATGAAGAGTGACAGAAGAGGCAAAAGGAAGGGAAGAGGGAGGAGGGTTGAAAGAAGGTGTTTTAACCCCTCAGTCAACGTCCTCCACGTAAGACGCACGAACTTTGAAGGGAATTCTTCGGTCAGGTATTTTCCCCCAACATAACGAGGTAAGCTTATTAGCTCGGGCAACAGCAGATGGTGTGGACCAAGCTTGCTCTCAGAGTCCAAGGAAGTTGAGACACTTGTGAGGAGTGTTCAAGATTGACGTGGGGTTCAGGGGATCTTAACTGTGAGTGGCGAGTGGACCTGTTGGGAGCGTTCGTGAGGATCCTGGTGGACGTGTGGTTGGTGAGTATAATTGTGGGACGTGTTCAGGAGGATCCTAGAGGACTTGGGGGATAAAGGGCCTTTTGGAGGGTGTTCAGGAGGACTTGGGTGATGAGGGGACTCGTGGAGAGTATTCGGGTTGATGTTGGTGGGCGCGGGTAGCGAGGGAACTTGTGGTTGGGTATTCAGGTTGATCCTGGTAGGTGTGGTTGATGAGGAGACATGTTGTCGAGAGTGTTTTGGAAATATCCTATCGGGCTCCAGGGATGAAAGAGGTTAAGACGAGTTTTAAGAAAGGTGAGGATATTGTGCGATGTCCAAATTGTTGAGGTTAATAATTTGTATGTAAAATTCTATTATGGGTTTATGATTTTTGTTCAAAATTCCGATAATCATATGCAGTACTTATGATATTTACAACTACGACCAATGTTGTTATTTCGATAAGAAAGACGTAAAGTGATAAAGTTTCAAGAAAAAGTTGGACTGCCAAACTTATAAACCCAAAAAGCATGCCTATCATGGATTTCCACTACCGTATAACTTCTTCGATGTCCGATTGCTGATAAGCATACTTAATTTGATGAATTTTCATACAATAATAATAATCCTACGTCAACTACAGCGCTTTCACCGTCCACAATAACTTAGGCTAAAAGAAACGAGACAATGCAAGCAATATTCCATCTAAAAGCTGAAAATCATACCGTTTTTTGTATACTTATCTATCTTGATAACATTTTCATTTGTCTCGCATTAACGAATCTAAATTTTCAGACCAATGGTCGTCTATGGATGTAAAAAAGTTAGTATTTAAAGAAGTCTTTTACATTCTTCAACAACGACTGTTGACATGGTTTTAAATCTTCAGGACGCAGCGTCAGCACCAGAAGGCCAGTCATCACGGAACGAGACGAACACCAAATGCCGGACCAGCACGGAACAGACCGCGTGGGTCTTGGGTGGAGGCTGGGCCTCTCGGGGGAGGTCCCAATGGCCGGTGATGGGCCGGGTTATGGCGGGAGTGGCCCAAGAGTAGTGCGGGGGGGGGGGGTGTCACAATCCCAGCTCGAGGGAATGGAGGTTTTCGTGCTCTAGTTTTTCTTTTCTATGCTCGACTCGGGTTTCCATTTTCCGCTGTGAAGCCTCATTGTGTCGTACCGGCACTGTATCGTTCACAGAGAAGCTCTGTCAGATCTTAACAACACTGTCCATCGTGATGCTTCATTATTCCTGATCAACACATCAGACTGAGGCTTCATTAAATCTTGTCAGTTCTGCTGATGACGATGATCACCACCTGGATGACTGCCTTGGGCTCACTTGAGCCCACATGTCACCCTCCTAAGTCCATGCATTGAACCCAACGTATACTCTGCGTTTGCCTTAATGCTTAGCTCCACGTTGCACGTCCTTCATCCTCTCTCTCTCTCTCTCTCTCTCTCTCTCTCTCTCTCTCTCTCTCTCTCTCTCTCTCTCTCTCTGAGGTGCATCTTTAAACAGAATGATTTGAAACCGAAATAGAAATCGAAAATTTTATTGACGATTCGTGGTAAGGGTTCGAACAAATCGCATGAACACCGCTCACAATCGGCCTCCAGCAATTCGTACGCATGAACACCGCTCTCGGTTAAGCTTCAGCAAATCGTGCCGGCACTAATTCCAAAGAAGCACCAGCAAATCTTATCGACACAATTTACACAGTCGCACAGTACGGCTTTGTACCAACATACACAACACCAGCGATGCTCACATCGAAGCCTCGGACACTCACCTCAACACTATTCACAATGTGTCTCATGCTACCGCGTCTCCCACACCCACCGCCTGCCACCCTGTAGTCTCGTCTCCTCACCCAGATCCTCACACTCCGTCCTTGTGGCCATTTCCTTCCTCCAGCACACTCCCACCAGCCCGAAAAAGGCAGGAATTTTTCCGCTCTCGTGCAGAAGTTAAGACGTCGCGACTGGACAACTGCATTACAAAGTTACTCGAACAAGACGGTAGCAAAGAAAATTGCCAAGAAACATTCAAGACTTGCTAATCAGGAATGAATACGGCGGTAAGTTCTCTGTCGGCTGAAATCAAGTTGTCAGCACAAAAATGACGACAGATTTGATGTTTTATTATCCTCCTGGTGTTTAACTTGACCTAAGTTTGACACAAACTGAACCAAAACTTACCACTATTTCGTCCGACACGCCAAACACTGTCCCAGAGTTAGTTGAGTAAGAGACAGAGATCTTGATTTTTCTTTTTTTTTTTTTTGGTGGTTGTGGGGGGGGGGGGAGCCCGGCTCTCGTGGGGGGGAAGGGTGGGATAACAAGCCCAACCCTCTAAGCCTAATACTTCCGTCCCTCACCACCGGCGGGCAGCCCTATATCATAGGGCCAACACCTCCCGAATTGTAGGGAGGTTTAATCTCAAACACCAAACATCCTCCTTGGGAGATGTTAGTACTTGTTTGTGACGGCAAGTCAGTGTGTGATTACCTAACTGTGTTATACGGTGGGAAGGGAGTTTCACACCCGCACGTTCCCAAGTCTTTAACCTTCTCAACTCTCATACACCATGTACAAAAATACTTCATCACGTCTTTTTGGTCCCCTTTTGTTTTCTTAATTTTGAATTTTGTCCTGTTGTTGTTATATCCCTACTTCCCTTAAAGATCTGTTCACTGTCTGTGTCATCAACCTGTTTTATATAATCCCTTCTTGTGATCAGGTCACTCCTCACTCTTCTCTCTTCTTTGGTGGGCAAATCTACGGCCTCTAGCCTTTCCCGGTAACCCATCTCTCTTCATTCTGGTGCTATATTGGTTGCTCTCCTCTGGACCTTCTCTATCAGCACTTTGTGCTTCTTTAGGCGCCAGTGTATACCGCGAGCCGTGGCACATAACAGGAGAATTGCCTAAGTGTTTACATGAGGACACTGAATGCCCACATAGGTACAGACTTAGCGTTACGAGGACATACCTTAAACAGGTACTCCATTAAATGTTTATTTCAGTACCTCCTCCAATCACACTATTCAGATATCTACACAAGCTCCAGCAAACATATCTCCGCCTCGAAATGAGTGACCTGAATATGAGATATTCTATAGAGGGAGAACTGAGTGGTCAGTATTTGTTTTTCATCATGTATCTTTTCCTCGAAATACCTTTTCCTGCTAAGATGAAGTATTCATAAGATCTCTGTTTACCTTTTCACTGAAGAGAAGAGTAAATAAGGCATTTTTTCTATTTGGCGGACATAAAAACTGGTTATCTTTGCCACCACATCTTATAATTTGACGTTTTAATGAGCCTTTGCTACACATCGTATTACTGAATGCATGAGTACACTTTTTTCAGATATCTTACTAATGTGAAAATACGCTTTTTATAACTAATCAATTTCCCTAAATGATGTAGTTATTGCAAGACCTCTTTACGTTATCTGCCCTATTGCGCATACACTCATATATATAATGCATAAAAGTGGTAATACTTTACCACAATCTCAAAGGGTCAAGTTAAAGAGCGGAGAGCAGATACAACTAAAACATACTAGACAGGCAGGCGGTGTTAAGGGCAACTATAAACGAAAGAGGATGAGTTTCGAGTCCCTCCCGTGCCACAAGAAATGCATTAGGTAGAGCTCTCTGCTCCAGCTATAAGCCATTTACACATCAGCTACAAACCACGAATGTGATTAAATCCTCTTGCACGTAGATGGTTCCTGGCAGTGAATATCTCGCATCACTCTTTCATCAGACAGCGTCAGTGAAAGCCGGCAAATCCCTCTGCGTAATTCCAAGTCACTAAAAAACACTCCAGCCAAAGTCCTGTGGTGTAGAGGCGCTGCGTTTACTGTAAAGGTGTCTGGATTACTCTCATGGTGTTAAAGTCCTTAAAAACCTGTGTGGGGCGGAGGCAATGCGGGCACGAGGGGGGGATTAACAAACCCGGAAGTAGGAGAATCATATGGATAGCAGTGGGTCTGTCCCCACTACATAGGCTTGGGCACAGAACTCCCCTGGTAGGATTGTGGTTACGATAAGGTGGTCGAGATTTACGTATGTGAGGACACGGGTACGGGATACACACTCATGATCGTTGAGAAACGTATCCATGACGACCTAGCAACCCAATGTACATCAAGACCACGGTCTATAACCTACTTATTAGTGTGTTACTTAGGTAAGAAGATTTAGGATTATCAACTTCATGAAACGTTATCTACCTTCTTAACTTCCATCTTTCTATAGCCGCCACCGAAGATTCTTTACCTTTGGGCTTGACTTAGGTATTTCCATCGGCTATGAAAGAAATCTCTTCATTGACAAAATAAGAGGCCGAGATCAAACTGCATTACTAGTAAGCCAAGACTTCATTAACAGATGGTTGAGATTAGCCTCTGCAATATCCGGCCCTAACTAAATAAGGTCTCTAGAAGTAAACCGTAAAAGCCAAAAGCCAATTTCCTTTACGTTCTGGTAAGTGTTACAACATCCATATTGCTGAGAGGATTTAATTAATCCACCTCCTTTTGGAAGGGAACAACAGCTACTTTACCTCGGCGACTCAGTTACAAATTAACCTTCGCAATCTCAAAGGGTCGGACATAATTATGGGAGACGTGGATGACGAATGTGGCACATCTGAGAGGCTGACATTTTGGTCATATGTGTGAAAACTGCCGATGACATATGTACTGACCTTTGGATATATATATATATATATATATATATATATATATATATATATATATATATATATATATATATCCCCTGGGGATAGGGGAGAAAGAATACTTCCCACGTATTCCCTGCGTGTCGTAGAAGGTGACTAAAAGGGGAGGGAGCGGGGGGCTGGAAATCCTCCCCTCTCGTTTTTTTTTAATTTTCCAAAAGAAGGAACAGAGAATTGGGCCAAGTGAGGGTATTCCCTCAAAGGCCCAGTCCTCTGTTCTTAACGCTACCCCGCTAATGCGGGAAATGGCGAATAGTTTGAAAGAAAAAAAAAAAAAAAAAAAATATATATATATATATATATATATATATATATATATATATATATATATATATATATATATTGGAAAGGACCAATTTTGCGCGTGACCAAGTATATTCCTACGAGTCCAGGGGGAAAATGCAGCACGATAAGTTCCCAAGTGCACTTTCGTGCAATAATCACATCATCAGAGGAGATACAAGAAAAATATAAGTCAGTTGACATGCGACGAAGAGACGTAGCGAGGATACCATTTGGTAAACAAGTGATTGTCCTAGCTACGTCTCTTCGTTGTATATCAACTGACTGTAATATTTCTTTTTTGCATCGTCCCAGATGATGTGATTATATACGAAAGTGCACTTGAGAACTTATCCTGTTTCATTTACCCCGTGGACTTATAGGAATATATATAACTGGACTTCATCTGCTCAAGGATACACCGCGAGTGAAAAGTCAC
Source organism: Panulirus ornatus (assembly GCF_036320965.1). Lineage (NCBI taxonomy): Eukaryota > Metazoa > Arthropoda > Malacostraca > Decapoda > Palinuridae > Panulirus > Panulirus ornatus. The sequence goes on from NC_092251.1 coordinate 11,017,062, forward strand.
AATTGGAGAGGCTGTATCACTGGGAGTAGTCTCATCGAATATCATACCCAAAGGGTCCGCATGCGTAGCTAACCTTTTAGATTTCAACGAGTGGACTCTGTTCTATACAAAAGAAAAAGCATTTGACATTATACCGCACAAGAGGCTCGTAAAGAAGCTGGATCTTCACGCAGGACCATGCGGTAGAACTTCGATGGACAGACTATCTTCGTGGAAAAGACCAATGGACGAATGTCTCGGGAGCCTTCTCGAAACGGGATGGGTTCACTAATGGCGTGCCGCAGGAGTTTGTTCTGGGGCCTATCCGTGTTTTGATCTTTGCAACTGACTTGCCAGGAGGACTGGACTCATATATTTGCTGATGACGAGGGACGTGAAAAGATGGGAGGATTACACCAACCTACAAAGGTTCTAAACATATTCTACAGTTGGTCAGATGCCCGAATACCGTTCACAGAATTCGAATTCACTTGCCCCTACACAATGGAAACGCTTAGATATACGTATATGTCTCGTTTATCAATTTACTTCTGTTAGTTTTCAATCACCTATCCATTCTCATGTATCTTAAGCTTTGTCTGAAGTACAATCCTGTCGAAAGCGTCTTACGCATTCTTAATGAGGTACCTGCTTAAGAAACCTGAATTCGTGAGTTTTTAAACACTCAGAGAACATGTGGTTAAAGAAGATGGACACACTTCTAATTGTCTGTCTGGAAGCAGTGGCTTTGTGTGTCAAGACGAGTATTCCCCAGTGGTCCAGCTTTCCAGTCTTTGATCTCCATGATTCTCAACTTTTTTTCTTTTTTCTTTTCCCTCTGTCGTCTCAATTCAGATCCTTAGAAAAGGATCTGAAGGTTTATTGAGAACCGCTCTTCGCTGAGACGCAGAGACCTTTGTTATTATCCTCAGACATTCTTCCCGGGCCAGCTCTTCCTGGCTAGCTCTCGGACTAGTCCGTCTAATCTCAGGAGCCTTTTTGCCCCCAGAGACCCGCATGTTGAAGAAGGCTTATTCCCCCAGCTTCCCACAGAGTGTACTGATATGCTAAGAAGACGTAACATGAAACAGGGTTCGTATCCCCTTTCTCCCACAAAGAGAAATGAATTAAATTTTTTTTTATGGAGGTCACAAACTTACACAACCCACACATATATATATATTCAAAGTGAGATTGTATGTGGACTTATAATATCCTCAACACCGAAGAAGGTGATAAAGTTGTTTCGGCCGATGGGCCTTGCGTGACGCTGACGGCCTTACTGTGATGACACTGGCAGCTGACACGCCTAAAGTTCATCCAACCAATCAACCGAAGTCACTCGGGAGTCGTTTCACTTATAATACTAAACTTTCCCACTCCGGATATATTGATCAACATTCATTTGCATCTTGAGGGAGAGGAGAATGACTTCTGTGCGGCTGTACACAAGCCCGCTGCTACCTAAAGGAACTCCACATGGGGACACAGAAAAGGTTACTTGAACAGTTCCTCAACAACGAGACAAGTACCTTCCACTTCTGAAGCTCGAAAAGGGGGGATGCCTAGTGTACATTAATCTCTTCCTCCTTGTCCTACAGACACACCTAAAACCTTCCGTTTATAAGACTAGGAACAGCATAATAAGAGGGGGACTAAATAAGACAATCTATGGAAGAAAATGTTACCTTAGGTGAATTAATTATATAAGAAACCTACCACGTTAAGATTCCAAAAGCATAATTGACTGAACACCAGGCGAATGGTCACGAGGAAAACCAAGAACTGACTGCGGAAAATCAAATCGATATATGACAGAAGAAAACGGATCCAGTATAAAGGAAGCGCAAGAATTCTGCAAGTCCATGAAGGACCAATTTGTCGAGGGACTTTCGGCAGACGGATCTCTCGAGGGTCCAGGCGACAAAGGTCGGTCATTTTCCTTCCTAAGGAGCCTCAGTAGCCTTAAGGAGTCACAGGAGGTGGAGAACCCGTATATCCTGGATCTCCTTCACTGAAACGCGAATTCTTTAGGTAACACTCGTAATCCCGAGCCAAAGAGAGGTGCCTCTCCAGTTACAATGTGAAGGTCAGCCTGTACTAAGTGGGCGGTATCGCCTGGCGACGTTCATGCTATGCTAAGTGCGTGATGGCAATTGCCTGGCTTAGCTCGCACTGACCCAGTACCACGATCAGGTCCACTTCAGGGATTCACCACTCCTCGTCCCGTTCGAACTCCTTCACAACAATGACGATAAATCAATCCGTCGGAAAATCTACGTGGCAGCTTCTAGCCTGTAATATAGTACTGGACTTATTATATCTTTAGCCCTCGAGAGAATTGCCGAAATTCTAAGTTATCGTGATTGAAAAAACAAGTTGTAAAGGTAGCGCTCCTGGCTTCAGCAATGAACATCAACAAAAGGGCAGTTTATCCATGAAAACACTGCAGTATCACGGTCATGTCTGGGGATCCGTTCGTGCCGTAAAACGAGTCAACGGTTCATTACATTAACATGAATTAGGTAAATAGCAATCAGCACGGCAAATACTCCGTGCCACTTATCCGTCCTTTGTGCCGTATTAACCTATAAAAATCTAATGATTACCGTTCATTTGAGTCTGCACTTATGTTTTAATGGCTGTATAGCAAAGCTTTTAGAGATTTTTTTTTTTAAAGTTTAGCGAAAGCCATTTCCAGCGGTGTTGGCGAGATAGAGCAAGAGTAGATGACTGAGATTTGATGTGGCAACACAAGTGTACTTGACGGAGATCTGATGAGATCAAGGATGTGTTGAGGCAGAAAGATTGAAGTGGTGACACTCATGTAACGGTGAGGCTACACACAAACAGGCGGCGGAGATGTGGTGGGACTAGTGTAGAGAGTTATTGATGTGGTGGCACAGGTGTTGGAGAATACGAAGAAAACGTCGTAACAGCACAGGTTCTGAGGATTTCAGGATCTGAAGTGACGAAACTGATGTAGTGGGTGGAGGAAATGGTGAGATAGGTGTAGAGAACGAAGTGGATTGATTAGTGAGAAAACGCAGGTGGAGAGGTGGAAGGCTGATGTGGAGGCAAGGGGAGGAGGAAGTGGTGAGATACCTCAGGTGAAGGAGGTGGAGGACCGGTATACTGGAGATATGATTTGATCCTACAAGTCGAATGGGTGGAAAATTGATGAAACAACTCCTAAAGTCATGTGCAGGTGATGGCGCACTGGCGAGATGACGAAGGTTTTGAGAGCGGAGGATTAGAGACGTAGAAAGAAAAATGTAAACAGTAGTGCAGTGGTGTGTTGAAAGAGATAGTGAATGTGGAGGATTGGAGATAGTGAATGTGGAGGATTGGAGATGGTGATTGCGGAGGATTGGTAAGGGGACATGTGTGTTGACCTGCAAGGGATTCGAAAGGTGTGAGAAGTGTTGAGAGTAAACGACTGTTAAGATGCCACGACTGTTTACGGTAGAGGATTGGTGCAATAACAAGAGTTATGGAGAGTGAAGTATTTGCAAGGTGAGTCATAGATGTTGTCCGTACAGAACTGATGGGATCATAGGGAAGGACTGGCTACGTACATGACACAGGAAGTCCCAGTAGGAGGAGGAGCATTAATTAGAGCAAGGGATTGGCTCGGTAATACCTGTGTTAAGAACCAGGACTTATATATCGGCGTTACGGGGACTCATAGTGCACGATCGACGAAGTATGTACAACTGAGGGTAGGCGAGGTGTCATGGATGTTGAAAGTGTAGGTGGATGATGAGTACCCTGACGCAGATGTGGTCGATAAGATGACAGAATGCAAAGAATACTGGACTGAGGACACATCTTCAACGCTTGGTTGATACGAATAACGCTGCTTCCAGGGGCTGCTTCAAGAATTCATTCGAAACACTGTGTAAAAATCATGTCAAAGTTTTTCGGCTCTGACTCTCCCTTCCCCCCACACAAAAAAAAAAAAATGAAAAGAACGAAACTTTGTCGCAGTGACTTGAAGACATACCCCCAAATGCTTGTGGAGAAAAAGTTGAAAGAGAAGAAATATTACTTCCAGTTGCTGCTTTAAAGTCTTCAACTCCAACACTGTGGAAAACATAGTGAAAGTTTGGCCATGATTCCTAGGAAGAAAAATAAAATTGTCGCCCTGTTGATTATTTGAATACGTACAAATTTGGTTTTCCGAGCGACTGTCGATCACAGATTTCTATAATTCATTGCTTTGCTTCCAGCGAGTCCAAACACTTTCAGTCTTTTACCGGCCATTCCACGCGACGAATTCCTGGAGAGACATTTCATTAGTAACTTTCCCGTATTTGTAATTATCAGGCGTTTTCATGAGAGAAAAAATGAATCCTTCTTGTACCACCGCCCCCAATGGATGGATATTTTTGCACCGGTAAGGTAATGACATGCTAAGGACTTGACACAGGAACACTGTCGAGACCTCTCCACAATATATGTCATTAATCCCCATATATATATATATATATATATATATATATATATATATATATATATATATATATCAGTTTCTGTCTTAGATACTGAGGGCAAAGTTAGGTTTATCTTTAGGATATTGCGACTTTGGTGCAATGCAAAGAAAAAAACCCATCAATCTTCCTCTGCCGGGCTTTGTAAAACGTCGAGGTGAACTGGGACTTTTATTTCTTAAGTTTTGACGAGGATACGAAGGATGGGTGACGGTGGTACAACTTGCCCAGCTGGAGGACCTAGAGTCACATGTTCCTCAAACACAGCCACCCGCCAGGTCCCACCCACGTCCCTGACAAGTATGGGGTGAATATGACAATGTCTCCTCAACGGTACATCGTGGCCTCATCACTCGCCTCTTGCAGTCAGATGGAACTTGAAGGCCTACTGAAGATCGAGCCTTCCTATCAACTAATCGTTTTAAAAAGGTACTGGAACTCATTCTGACAGATGTGTAGACCCTGGTAATCACATCACGGACTGAATGCCGCGGCCAGAATTCGAACCTTTGCAGACTCAACCCCTGGTGGACACGCGAAATGCGTCATGGTCCGAAACGATCCATCAAGAGCTTATTCACAACTCAGAATCATAACACAAGGAACGTCGCCAACCTTACGACTCTAGCTAGAATGTTCCTTTTCGCTATGTGTCTGTCGTTCGGCAAATCGCCATAATTCCGTGGAGGCGCTTCTGGGGATGGTGTAGTGCCTGTCACACTTAATCGAGGATGGGCCGTTCTTCGTCTGTTTTCTAGCGCTACCTTGCTGACGCCGGAAACTGCGATCAAGTTTTATATATATATATATATATATATATATATATATATAGAGAGAGAGAGAGAGAGAGAGAGAGAGAGAGAGAGAGAGTGAAGATTTCACCTCTGAACACTCCAGAATGTATCTGAACTTCTTTTACGTTCTGAATCTTCGATGAAACTCTGAGCGTATCGGCTTCGAAGCAATCGTTCGAAAAGGTTCATCCAATTGTCTCCCTGGTGAATGACGGACAATATATGGCAAAGGTTTGGTCAGCGGAGCTCAATGCTCGTTGGTAAGGACGGTGGGGAGATGATTGTGATCCTCTCTAGGTGTGAGCCAGCAAGAACGACACCCAGAAGATGCTGGCTCCTCGGGGGGAAGACATGATGCTGGCGTGCTGATAGGAGGATGGCTGGGATGCTGAGGAGGGATGGCTAGTGCGGTGCTGAGGAGAGATGCTGGAAGGCTGAGGTGCCGTGGAAACGCGCTGAGGAAGGAAACTCTAGGGTGCCGAAGATGGTGGTTAAGCTATGATGCTGAGGAAGGATGCTAAGGTGCCGTGAAAAGGTTGCTGGGATACAGAGGAAGAACGCTGGGATACTGTTGGGCAGATGATGGGATGCCAAACATGGTTAACCTGAGCGAGTAGAGGGAACAAACACCACACAGAAGACTTGGTTGCGGTTCTGTATGTTTGGGGAACTAGCATAGAGGTTTAGCCATTATCTCTCCCCAAGGGACGACAGTGTCTACAGAATGCGAGAGGAATGTCGGTCCCACTAATACACGGCAGTAAAAGAGGTAAAAACGATGCATCAGAAAACATAACGAAGCGGAGAAGTATTACACAATTCCATAAATATAAATTAATATTTTTCTCATTAATCTTTCCCACCTCTTTTATCTGCTCCTTCTATCTACTGAATCTCGCAGTAATGGGAAAGGTGAGCTGAAACGTCGGAATAAATTAGTATCAATCATTAATGGCACCGTTAACCTGAGTCTTCGTTACTGTGGCCAAACTCCGTCGTGGCTTTTAAGTTATAACGAGATCTAAGAACCAGAAAGCAAATAGGTACGGGACTGAGGGGCACACGACTCGGTCCCAAGGACTAAGAGGCATCATAAGGGGGGAAAACACAAGGGAAATTTACTCGAAAGAGAAACTTTTACCCTACAGACTGAAGGGTCTACCCGAGGGGTGAAAGATAAGAGACATAGGGAGAATATGCGGGATTTGAATGAACAATTCACACAAATTAACGAAGTTAAGAGAACGAATAAGAGATTGAACGACAGCTAGAGAAAAGAGAATAGGACAGATGTACTGAGAATGCCTGATGAAGTCGCAAATACAGTCAACTCAAGGAGAGGTAGCAAGCAGCTCTGTGTGTGCGTCAAAGGCAGGAATCTTGAAAAGCAAAGAGCGAGTGTGAAAGAGATGATACTGACTATATGAATGCGGGAGGTGAGATCTGGAGTGGAGTGTGTGTTAGAGTGAAGTTGGAGGGGGAACAGGAGGAGGAGGAGGAGGAAGAGATCATGATTACAAGCAAGATTACAGACGCTCAAGTCTTAAAGCCGTTTCATTTTTCCGCTCTGGGGAGAGCATCTTGGCCTTTTGTATACATCGTTCTACCCAAGTTCAAAACTCTCTTTTCCCCGCATGATTCATACAGCAAATATTCTAAAGTGAAAATGAATGGTGGAAATTGCTCTATGAACATAAAACATCCATTCAAATCACACGTCATCCACGAGATGTCTGAAGGAAAAATTCTCTAATTCTCACTGTCTTGAGGGCATGTTAAAGCGGTATGGCATTAAATATACGACAATAAACGATAGTGTCTAATACTGTTTGTGTCACATCTTCCCTTCAGACGGCCTCCCCCAATTCCTCTCCTCTCTCCATCGACTTAGCAGAGCAGAGATGACGTCCTGAGCAACAAAAGAAGCTCATCCAATTCATCTTACTGATTCCAAAGATTACTTATGTGGGAATGATCACTGAAAATTACTCGTTGCATACTATCGATAAAAAATCATTATTATCTCTTTCTTAGTTCCTTAGAGGTGCGACTCATCATAGTTTTGGAATATGGAGAGGATGAGTGATGAAACACCTACGAAGAGGATATATTTGTCTGAAGTGGAGGGAGCAAGCAGGTTCGGGAGACCGACGAGATTGAAGAATGGAGTGAGAGAGGCTTTGGGGTATCGGGGCCTAAACTTTTATTCATGGGGTTGAGGGTCACGTACTGACTGGAACATTTTGAGTCAACGAGGCACAGAGGGAGGGGAGGCGACGTGCTGGCTGTCTGGTAGCTCAACCACGCCAAGTACAATGGTGAGGGTAAGCCAAAGGGTGTGTGTGTGTGTGTGTGTGGGTTTTGGCTGTGGATGGTGGGCTCTAGTTTCTGATCATTATTATACATGACAGATAAAGACTGGATATGTGAGCATTATTATCAACGTTAATATCATTATTACACTTTATCATCATTATCATCACTTCTTACGATTATTCTCATTAACATCAGTATTACTATTATCATTATTCTATAATCATCATTTTCTACTATTATCATCATTATCATCAGTAATACTATTTCATTGTTATTCTATCATTATTACTTTTCATTATAATTATCAATATTTTAATGATTATCATTACTGAGGTTTAATTATCTCTTGGTACTGCAACTCAGGAGTGTAAACACATCGGTGTGTTTATAAATAGACCTGTCTCCTGTTATGACGGGTACTGACACTGTCCACGGCCGAGCGTGAGGAACAAACCGCCCACCGAGCCTGTTCAGTATGCAAGCATGGTCGGCCTCTCTCGTTCAGCATGCACGCACGCTCCGCCCGTAAATTCATGATCAGCATGCACGCCCGAACGTCCCATGGGCATGGGGACAGATGGTGGGTGTGGGAGGGATGGATGGAAACATAACATGGCTTTTCCCCCAGAGGACGTGGATGCTAAATGTGAACGAGATTAGTCATTGGGTTTAAGGATTATGAGGGCCAAATTTTTACCAGCCACACACCATCTACCAACCATCACCACTCACCATCACCACGCATCACTCATCACCACAGACCAGCCACAGTTACTCAACAAGCACTTGGAATATCGCAAGATGGATGATGGTGACGACATACCCATGATATTCAAGTCATGTATAACAGTTGCTTAACTTGAAGGACCAAAGTTAATGACCCCCACTTTTAACTAAATTCCACTATGAATATAACATAACCTGACCACCACGGGAATCGATTCAGATGCAGTCTATGATTTACGCATGAAATATAAACATTCCAGTAAGCAATCTCTCTCTCTCTCTCTCTCTCTCTCTCTCTCTCTCTCTCTCTCTCTCTCTCTCTCTCTCTCTCCTCCCTCCTCCGCAGTATAAAACATTTCTAAGGCTGGCGAAAATGTTTTACATTGAGGCAGGCACAGCCAGCGCCAGTCATCTCGCACGTAACTTTATACCCCAGACAACTTCGGGAGACTAAAGTTTCTCTTGCGGGAGTCATGCGATATCGTTCCCAAGTGAGTGATTGCACAGTTGGTCTTTTAGGTAAAGCTTTTGCTTTGAGGATGAAAAAAGAATATTTACGATAATGCTTGTTATACTTTTTTTTTCGTAAGAGCTATATTTTGTATAGAATATACAGGCAGTTAATAATTAAATCTTTTTTTACCCATGTCCAGGAGTTGCCAAAAGCTGTTGAGAGATGTGAAAATAAAGTCATTTCGTGTATTTAGCAATTTTCCTCTATGTTCCAAGCATGACGATCTTTATCGTCGAGTTACCTTCGGTCTACACTGCCAGACAACGTCGCGTAGTCTCGCCAAGACGTTATTCCACCCCACAAGACATTCACCAGTAAAGATCCAACTTAATTAAGGTCTTGACCTTTTGCAGGAATCCTTTAAGCGTTAAATTTCCCAGCTTAATCTAGCGTTATACCCTTGTTCTCAGGGAGTGGCTGGAGGAAACAATTTTAGGGCAATGATAACAAGAGTAGATGTTCCTCCAATGAGACAACCTACGTTGCGTCATATATCAGTAAAGCTAAACAACAGAGCGTTCACTGTAGCACTAATGTCTCCGCCACCATCTGCAGTGACCCGACGTAACCACATCTATGCCACGAGAAGCGATCAAGAATTACTCTGGCAAGACATGAAAATGACTTCATAGCAAAGAGATAGAAGGATGAAACGTATTCCACCTGACGGTGCTAAGAGACGTGGTCTGCATGCGACAAGGATAGATAGATTCGAAAAGAACTAGTAGATATAAATGCACGTAAATATGCTATACCGGTAAGAGGAAGAATTAAACCCAGCGACATATAATCGTAGAGGGAAACACTACAGGGCACCAGAGGAGATGCAAGATCCTGGGTCACACAGTAACACTGCGGGGCTTGATAACAGACATCAACAGGAGATCCGTGCGAGGAACAGCGGATCTGACGAATCTATACAGATTCTGGCGCCTTCCCAAAAGCCAGAAATTACACCTGGTCAAAACCTTAATCATATCTACCCCTAACTCGACCGTCTGTACCAAAGCTCCTCGCCTCCAAATCACGCATGCTGAAGTTACAAAGGCTACAAAATATGGCTTTACGATTTGTCAAATGAGAAAATGCCCAGTAGGTACATGCCCAAAAGGAGCAAGACAGAGTATGGAAGAGACCTGAAAGTAATGATTAAAAGCACAGAAATATCCGTGAACTCAGGAGTACAAACATGGAGTATCCTTTGGTTTCCTCGGAGCCTCAAAGGACTTAGAGAGGCCCTAGCCTTCCAATGAACAATGCATAGCTAATCTTAGGATAACCTCATTCTTCCAAAGCCAGAAGATGCAACGTAACTACCTACACACCTTCAGTCTGCCCGGGGTGTATATACACGTAAATGTGGCAATACACATACCCCTCAAGGAAATCCCCCACAAATCAGAAAACTCGACATCATACACCCGCATGCTCTCTTACCTCTCTCCTCTTCCGTTTCGAACTGTCCCTATACCAAACCAACACTTTTTCCTTTTTCCTCTCCGCTGTCCACCCTATCTGAGAGAGAGAGAGAGAGAGAGAGAGAGAGAGAGAGAGAGAGAGAGAGAGAGAGAGAGAGAGAGAGAGAGCAGCAGCAGAAGCAAATCGAGTTATGGCCATGCGCTCGCGCGCGCACTGATCACCTACTGAATATTGCACTGCTGTGTGGGGCGGCGCCAGGTGATGCGGACGAGAGAGGCAGCCAACGCTGGTGGGGAGGAAGGCTGCCTTTGCGGGACGTTAGAGCCAACAACCTGTCCGTAACGTTGGGTGCTCTCAGTTGACAGCTGACGCGCGACCGACACGCAGACGGCAGGACGCGCGACCGACACGCAGACAGCAGGACGCGCGACCGACACGCAGACAGCAGGACGCGCGACCGACACGCAGACAGCAGGACGCGCGACCGACACGCAGACAGCAGGACGCGCGACCGACACGCAGACAGCAGGACGCGCGACCGACATGCAGACAGCAGGACGCGCGACCGACGCTTAGACAACGATGCTATATGAATCAACAAAGGAAAAAATCTAATTTACAGCTTCAGAGGACAAAGATGCGTTTTTTTAGCGTTCTATCTTTTTTTTTTTCTTTCCGCTTTATTCCGAATTAATCTTGCAAATTCTGCGTACGAAGAAAACGTCAGAAATATGTAGGAAATAAGAATGATATTAAAAAATCAATGTAGTCGAGAGGTGTTTAGTGCAGCTTGAGTGAGTGGGTGAGACGTCGGAGGTAATGTACACACACACACACACACACACACACACACACAAAGCATATAAAAAATTAACAAAGCATATAAAAAATTAAGATGTATGATAGCGGAGAATGTTCAGAAAGGACGTAGACCCCAAAGCGCTTTTTAAAACTCCCTCCCTACGCGGTACATTTAGGTAATTACACACACACACACACACACACACACACACTCACACACACTAGGATCTTACCCTATCTATTATATATCGTCCTTGGGGAATGATACCCTCACCTCCCTGTTTCTTTTATCTCAAGTAATCCAACTGGAAATGATTGAAGATGACATTACGTTATTAACCCGGGTGTCAAGATTATCTACATCGTCTTACTGATGTTTAAATGAGAGTCTCGTGATGGGAATTTAACCCTTAACAGTGCCTCCCTTAGGACCCCCGACGCTGTGGGTGTGAGGTCTGTCCACATCAATCCAGGCAAAACGGTCCACAAGAGGAGGATTAATATTCCGTGTTGCCTCAAGGCTTGAAAAAGAGCCGCGTCCTCCAATTCACTATACGCCCCCTTCTTCTTGCTCCCATTCAGCTCGAGGCTGTAATCAAAACTCGAGTCTGAGTGGCATTGGATTAGCTTTTAAAGCAATGCCACCTCTATTCAGGGGTTTCATGACCCCGTGAATGAAGGCAGTTGTTCTGGATAGCCATATGGTATAAGGAGGTGTCCTCTGTGACGGATGGAAGGTAAACCAGTCGATGAGTTCGTGATCTTCATGCCTTCGTCAAATCGCAAATTGTCAACCCAACTTCTCCGGGAATCGAATTAGGGATCATGCAAATAGTGCTGTTATTATTCACATTCCCCTTTCGTTATTCACATGTCATTCATTTAAGAAGTGTATATTGTTTACCAAATGGCGTCCTAGCTACGCCTCTTCCTTGTATATCAACTGACTTATATTTCTTTCTTGTACCTCCCCTGATGATGTGATCATTACACGAAAGTGCACTTGGGAACTGATCGTGTTTTATTTCCCCGTAGATTATAAGGATTATATATATATATATATATATATATATATATATATATATATATATATATATATATATATATATACAGGAACCCCCATACAACGGCTAGGATACGTCCTACAGAATGAGCGAGAGTAGCAATGACCACCACATTGCCTGCAGGACCCACAAACACCAAGGTACAGTACCGCCGAGACCTAACCAGACTATACCAGCTGCTCCAGCGGGTGTCACAAAACCGCTGCGGCAGATGTGGAGCAGTTTGCACAGCGGATGGAACCCTCCTGGCCCATCCGCAATACGACCAGGACATACCAGGTCCTCGTGCAATACCGCCAGGGAACACGCTAGGTTCTTCAGCAACAGGAGCAAGGCACAGTAACACCGAGTTACAGACACTCACGTATAACTGTTACAGGTCCTTATATGACTGGGTTACAAACAATGAGTTACAGACATTCACATGAGTGGGCTACAAACAGTAACACTGTAGCCCAGTCATGTGACAGTCCGTAACAGACTGTTACTCTTTGCAACCTAGTAATTTCAAGGCCTGTAACTCGACCTGTACCGCTGTAATCAAGTCATGTGACTGAAACTCAGTGTTACTATACGTAACCCAGTCACTCACTGTGTATGAAACTCAGTGTTACTATACGTAATTCAGTCACTCACTGTGTAAATCAAGCGTTACTACTTGTAACCCAGTCATGCGACTCTGTAACGCAGTACTACTATTTATAAACCAGTCACGTGACTGCTTGCCACCAAACCGTGTGGGCTGTCTATTGCTTATCTATGTACCTCTGTTTAGATGGCGGTCTATGGCTTATTCATGCACACCTCTGTTTAGATTCTCATGCAACTGCTCTTAACCCAGTCATATGATTATGTCAATGTCCTGAATTCACCCCGTCAAATATCGTACTTGCGTCTCACTTCATGAGACTGTGTGTGTGAAGGTCTTACCCCCATTACGTCGCTATCGTAGCCTACCTATTCCTGGCGTCCACTCATTCTTCGAGACCGTGTTTTCCGCGTTAGCTGCTTCTAAGAAGTCTCGTATCTAAATTCGCTCCTCTGTGTGTCTTTCGTCTTACGAGTGAACGTCGTGATGCCCTTTAACTCCAGATACCTTCATTAATCTCCGTCTCTCTTCAGTTTTCTTTTTTTTTTTAAGGACTTTGCCAGTTCGAAGTTTCATTTTTGTCTCCCTGAGTTCAGCTTCACCTGGCTGTGACCTTCTGGCTCTGTTTACAGTTTCATTCTTGTCCCGTCTGTGTAAAACTAGAGGATAAAGTTGGCGATCATCATTAGTTACCTGTATGGTAAAATCATGAATCACGAAAGAAATGTACATTATCATCATCTGACCAAATCCAACTTGGTGTCGTTTCTGGCATCTGATGGTTATGAGTAAGCAGAGGAATTTCTATACATTCCCGTCTCCGTTGTCGTCCCGCGTAGCCTTCATAATGACCCGAGGGAAGACGAGATCTAATTAACTTTAAATGCCATAAGGAACAACACTCATCAGCTTCGCTTTACCCAAAGCGTTGCTCTTTTCTGTACAAACGGGAGCATCCGAAGAACCCTTAGGGCAGTGGTTCCCAAACCGGGGTTCTATGGACCTACCCTCAGGGGAATTACGTAGGGGAAGCCTCATAAGAGGGTATGTGAAGCCTCATCAGGGGCTACGTGAACCGTCAACAGGAGGTACGCGAGATTATAGGTCGAGCAGCCTAAAGTACATTGCCAGTGGCCTGTTTTGGTTAAGTAGAAGACTGCTGCGGTTTCCTCAAAGCTTCATTATTCTGACAAGACTGATCAACATACGAGTCATAAAATCAAACATATATTCTGACAAATGAAATGAGTCACCACTGAGAGGAGGTAGGCGATGCCTGCCACTGTGGCCAAGGGGTATATCATCCATAACTGCCCAGGAGCGAAAGGCTTAAGGAGGGGAAAAATAATCACCAGTGTCATTCACACGAAAATGATCTGACAAAGCCATCTTTTCCGATGGATTAGCAGGGGAACGTATCACAGTGAGGGGACTGACAGTGGCGGGTCTCCTTAATGAAGCTGTTGACATCGAAGTGGACAAGGCAGAGAGGCAAGTGACTTTGCCGGGTACAGAGGGAAGGACGAAGATGAGGGCGAATTCTCGCAATTTGCCTTTTACAATAGGTGGGATCTTGTGAGGGGAGACAAGACGACTCTCTGACGGACGGAAAATCCTATCAGCTGTATAGATGACTTAAGGGGAAGGTCCTAATCTACGAGTCGAAGTATTAGGACCGGCTAAGCTGAAGTTTATGCTGGGGACGGTAGCTGTACACTAGTACTGAGAAGAGGGGACGAGATCTTGGCTCAGGGCTTGTGTCGAGAGGGTAAAATAGGTAGCTAAAATGGGGATTAATGTACGCACAAGGTGGTCCCTGGGTGGATGAGGAGGTCGAAGGAGACTAGGGAGAAGGGAAAGGAAAGTGAGACAGATGGAGGGCAAGATGAGAGAAGGGTACAGCAAAGGAGGAGCAAGATGGAGGGAAGGTATCTAAGAGGATAGACAGTGCTACACGGTAGCGAGGAACACTAGGCTGCACAGAAGGCCTGACTGAATGAAGGAAAGCTGGAGAAACGGAGATACTAGGGTGCATGGTCGAGGGAGGCCAAGCCGCAGGATAAACTAAAAGATTCCGATGCTGTAAACACCTTGTCAATACTTTTCGGCATTTATACTCGAGAGCTCATGATAGCTGTCTCGTGTTCTTCAACTGCTTCCCCCGATCTCCAGTGTAGATTCTGATCCGTGATATGAAGACGTACACGGAACGAAAGCAGGAGCAGACCACCGAGTCCTTTCGAGGCCAATTGTAGAGGCGATCTCAAATACAGCGCTTAGTGTGGAGATTGCGAAAGAAATGTGCCTCCGTCCTTTGACTACAAACTTTCAGCCTTCTCATCTTCCACATATCTACGGAGACTCGTGATTTTCCCTTTCATGCGTTTACCATTCTACAGACTGTTGCTGTCTGCAGTGCGAACCTAAAGACTGTCTTTGTCTTGATCTGTCTTCACATATTCTATGATTCCTTATGGCGTTTATCTAACGCATGTTTATAACTCTGCTGTTTCACCTACCGACGTTTCCGATGAACCATCTCCGACGCAAGCGTTACCCATACGCTCCCGTTCACTGTCCACAACCCCATAGAGCGGCGTCACCTTAATAAGAGGGTCTAGATATATTTTGTGTTTACACGCTCTCAATCACTAGCTTCCCCGAGCACTTTACCGACGGACGGGCGTTCCGAAACCACAGCCCTCTCATCCTTCAGGACTTGCCTGAATACTTCCTTTGGGGGGGGGGGGGGGGGGGGGGGGGGGGGGGGGGGGGGGGGGGGGGGGGGGGGGGGGGGGGGGGGGGGGGGGGGGGGGGGGGGGGGGTATGTGAAGCCTCATCAGGGGCTACGTGAACCGTCAACAGGAGGTACGCGAGATTATAGGTCGAGCAGCCTAAAGTACATTGCCAGTGGCCTGTTTTGGTTAAGTAGAAGACTGCTGCGGTTTCCTCAAAGCTTCATTATTCTGACAAGACTGATCAACATACGAGTCATAAAATCAAACATATATTCTGACAAATGAAATGAGTCACCACTGAGAGGAGGTAGGCGATGCCTGCCACTGTGGCCAAGGGGTATATCATCCATAACTGCCCAGGATCGAAAGGCTTAAGGAGGGGAAAAATAATCACCAGTGTCATTCACACGAAAATGATCTGACCAAGCCATCTTTTTTCCGATGGATTAGCAGGGAACGTATCACAGTGAGGGGACTGACAGTGGCGGGTCTCCTTAATGAAGCTGTTGACATCGAAGTGGACAAGGCAGAGAGGCAAGTGACTTTGCCGGGTCAGAGGGAAGGACGAAGATGAGGGCGAATTCTCGCAATTTGTCTTTTACAATAGGTGGGATCTTGTGAGGGGAGACAAGACGACTCTCCGACGGACGGAAAATCCTATCAGCTGTATAGATGACTTAAGGGGAAGGTCCTAATCTACGAGTCGAAGTATTAGGACCGGCTAAGCTGAAGTTTATGCTGGGGACGGTAGCTGCACACTAGTATGAGAAGAGGGACGAGATCTTGGCTCAGGGCTTGTGTCGAGAGGTAAAATAGGTAGCTAAAATGGGATTAATGTATGCACAAGGTGGTCCCTGGGTGGATGAGGAGGTCGAAGGAGACTAGGGAGAAGGGAAAGGAAAGTGAGACAGATGGAGGGCAAGATGAGAGAAGGGTACAGCAAAGGAGGAGCAAGATGGAGGGAAGGTATCTAAGAGGATAGACAGTGCTACACGGTAGCGAGGAACACTAAGGCTGCACAAAGGCCTGACTGAATGAAGGAAAGCTGGAGAAACGGAGATACTAGGGTGCATGGTCGAGGGAGGCCAAGCCGCAGGATAAACTAAAAGATTCCGATGCTGTAAACACCTTGTCAATACTTTTCGGCATTTATACTCGAGAGCTCATGATAGCTGTCTCGTGTTCTTCAACTGCTTCCCCCGATCTCCACTGTAGATTCTGATCCGTGATATGAAGACGTACACGGAACGAATGCAGGAGCAGACCACAGAGTCCTTTCGAGGCCAATTGTAGAGGCGATCTCAAATACAGTGCTTAGTGTGGAGATTGCGAAAGAAATGTGCCTCCGTCCTTTGACTACAAACTTTCAGCCTTCTCATCTTCCACATATCTACGGAGACTCGTGATTTTCCCTTTCATGCGTTTACCATTCTACAGACTGTTGCTGTCTGCAGTGCGAACCTAAAGACTGTCTTTGTCTTGATCTGTCTTCACATATTCTATGATTCCTTATGGCGTTTATCTAACGCATGTTTATAACTCTGCTGTTTCACCTACCGACGTTTCCGATGAACCATCTCCGACGCAAGCGTTACCCATACGCTCCCGTTCACTGTCCACAACCCCATAGAGCGGCGTCACCTTAATAAGAGGGTCTAGATATATTTTGTGTTTACACGCTCTCAATCACTAGCTTCCCCGAGCACTTTACCGACGGACGGGCGTTCCGAAACCACAGCCCTCTCATCCTTCAGGACTTGCCTGAATACTTCCTTTGACAGTATGTGCCTCTCCCCTCGTTTACAGGTCTCTAAGGGCGTCTATTAGGACACCTACTCGGTTCCTGTGTTTTCCGATTCCCTCTCACGCCACGCGCCATCCAGGACACCTCCTCCTCTGCGCCCTCTCGCTGCCTTTGATGTCCGCTGCTGCTGCAGCACCTAACGATCCTCTCTTTCGTGACTCTCACTCTGAAATCTATGATAACGCCAGCCCGCGCCCTCAACACTTTCATTTCTCTATCATTTTTCAATTCTTATCAGTCTCTCTCTCTCTCTCTCTCTCTCTCTCTCTCTCTCTCTCTCTCTCTCTCTCTCTCTCTCTCTCCTGGGGTCTGAGAGGGATGTATGTAGAGGTGGGGTTGGGGATGGGGTGGGGAAAAATGTGAAAGGGATGTGTAGTGGTGAGGACACGCCAGTGACATGGCGGGAAAGGAGTGTAGATGGGGACTTTTTGAGGGAAAGATAAAGATATTGGTGCATAAGGAAGAAGTGCAAATGGATTGTGACAGAGTGAAGGACTGCAGAGAGGATGTGGAGAAAATTAGACTACTGGTGAGGAAGAATGGAAGTGGATGGAAAACCTGGAGAATACCAGTTTACCAGTGAGGGGGAGTGAGGTTGGTATAATACAGATAGGTGAGCGGTATGATGAGCTAGTGGATAGAAGGCACGCTATAGTTATGAAGGTCAGGAATGGTAAGGTGGGTGGATTATAAGTCGGAGGAATAGAGGGATAGATAGGAAGAGTTTCCTTACGCATGACCTTTTTCTGTCATCTCTCACTTGAAAAGTGTCTCCTCTGCAGGAAGTTATCCATTTGCTTTCTGGTTATCTTTCCCAGTACTTTACAGGCGGATCTCTAGTTCAATGCTTCTTTTCGGTTTCACTTTCTTACACACTGGTATGACGCATGTCCTCTTCCGCCTCCTTCGCATTTAGTTTTTCTCTAACAACAGCGTGAACAGTATTTCAAATAGTTTGCCTTCAGCACATATAACGAAGTTTCATCGGGTGCATATGGCCCTTTGGGGCCAAGAACCTTAGGTATTTTTTGGAGTCTTTTCTATATATCTGATTATTTTCTAAAATCTCCTCCCCATTTCATCCCACTGATGCTGGGCCGAGAATGTCTCGCACTGTGAAAATACTTTTGAGCTTGTCATTCTGTTCCTCAAATCTCCTTTCGCTATCCTCTACAACCCCCTTGCTTTTGAATCCCTAAGCTCTGTAAGCTGAGCCTTAACTGACAATCTGCATTTGATGAATTTAATGGAAAAGTTTTGGATTTTCATCAGCCTTGTCCACAATATGATTTTCCAAGTTTCTCCAGTTCCTTCTATACTCGTTACTGCTTCCCAATGCGAGATGCTGCACTATTCCAAATTACAAGAGGAAATAGGTTCAGTGCGAGAAAGAGATCAAATATGAAATCCTGGGGATCAGCAAGGAAGAGGGTGGGTACAGTGGGTTGAAATATGTAGAGTGAAATCACCAGTGGTACGTGAACAGAGTTAGTCAGGTGATAATGAAAACACTTTAGTGGCCAAAACCTTCAACAGGTTAAAATGGAAACGTCGTTCCATCAGCGACTATTGCGGTGGAACAACAGGAAAAAAATATTTAAAAATAAGAGAGTGTGGAATAGAAGCTAGATGAAGGGAGTTCGGAAAATCACTTGTGGCCTACCTATACCAACTGCTTTGGAAATGTCGAAAGCCACAACAGAATATCTAAAAGTCCTCCGAGAGAAGCAACAGCGTTGAGTCAAAGACCCCATACCGCGAAAGCCGTATTGGGGACAAGGGAAGAAGGGAACGAGATTCCGTTTAAGAGAGTGAGGGTTAAAGACAGTTTCAATGACTTTGGAGGAGGCAATAGTGAAAGCAATGGGGTAACAGAAAAGTTAGAATTGGTCTCCTTTTGTAGGGATGGGCTAAATCTAGCCATGTTTCCAAGGGATAAAAACTTTGGGTTTTGGGGGCATGGGTGAAATGGGCGAACAAGACGAGGGGTTCACACACACACACACACACACACACACAAGCCTTGATATGATAACCAGGAGACCATAAAATGACACTACATACATAGGTACGGATATAACTAATAGATGATGTGACGAGAAAAATATAAGTTTTCCTTCTTTTAACCGAAATAAAAACGGATTAGTAAGAATCATAACCCAGCTTCGAAACGCATCTAATAAAATCACGATACCAATAAAAAGTTGATATAATGTATATACAAAATACAATATAGATACATAAGGAGACTCGTATACCTCCAAACTATACAGAAACTGATACGAATTCATCATCTGTGGCGGTGGAGAACAGCAGCCACCCAGGAACACACTCGGTTCTCTCGTATAATCGAGAAAAGCTGGAAATGCGAGTCTTAACTCCGGGTCTTTTGTGAGAGACGTCGAGATGAGATATTGCTTGAGAAATCCTCGAGAAGCTGTGGCTGGAGAGGCACATGAGCAGAGAGAAAATACTCGGGTACCTGAGAGTAATAATTCCTCTTTCAACCATCTGCATATACCATAAGACAGCTCGACTATCATCCATTCGGCATCTGCATGGTATCCATACTTGACGTCATTAGACGAAGGAAGCCCCTTTTGTTTATGTTAGCTAAGACGGTACGGGCAACTGAGGCCCCAATCAAGACCATCCTATGATCGCTATACATGTGCACAATAGCGTACTCATTCCCTCGACCAACCCCTATGGGTGGATGAACAGCCGGGGTGACCGTGGACCGAAGGTACCCATTTCATCGACCAACCCCTCTGGGTGGATGAACAGCTGGGTTGACTGTGGAACAATAAGTCCATTGCATTATCAGCGCTATCATTCTGCTACGCGACATAATATGTACTCACAGGCCATCGTCCGTCAGTCGTTTCTGCTATAATTTTTCACTCACTGGTACGTAATATTACATCATCATTATGATCTAGTCAAAAAATACCTTAAAAAGGGAGATACTGGGTTTGTATAGTCAAAACATTAAAAGAACGAAGAGAGGAAGAGAATCGGGATCTATAAATACCCCGTGAATACGCTTGTGTATCTACAGGTGTGTGTGTGTGTACGTTACGATGGCAACGCTCTGAGGGCGTGCGTGTGTTGCCGGACGGAATATGAACATAAGGACGAGTGAAGGACGTCGCCAGAAAATGCGGTGCACGGTAAAGCAGCCATCTTGGTTGACTAACATACAAATGCTTACATGGAATAAATAAAGTGTCCTCATTTACATCTTGCTTATTTTTCAGATACAAGTTAGTACAGCGGTGCGGAATTTTAACCTGATGGTAAAAGCGAAGCTCTGGAATGAGGCATGTACTATAGGTTAACCCATCTCAAAGCTACCGAGAGAAATAAGAACCCTCCACAGGTGCTCCCTTCTATACGCTGCTGGCGATGATCGTACAACGACTCTGGTAATCCAATCGATTTACAACGTAACTAGAATTTGTGGAATTTTCATTATCACTGTCATTACTGCTACTACCTTACTAAAACCAATACTACTGCTGCCACTACTACTATTACTAATGCTGCTATTGGCACTACTACTATAATGCTGCTACGGTAATATATGCTTCTAACACTACAACAAAAAACGATGATGTCTGATAAAACCACGACTTATGGGGACAACAAAAGGCTAAACCCCATTAAACACTGTTTATCATAGGATAACAACTATTACGCCACTGTATAAAAAAGGTCGTAATTATTAAGGAGCCTGCCTCTAACATGAAGCCTTCTGCGTGTTAAATGCTTCGTGCTTACTCCTATTAATATTTCCAGGGCGATTCCATACATCACCTCCTGGAACTTAAGCATGTACCCTGATCATTTCTCATTTCTATACCAGTCCACAAAAAGCTGTGACACTGAGTCAAGACCTTTAAAAATATGATGTCTATTGCTGTCTATCTTCCAACACCTGTGACGGCAATTTCTCTAATATCTGTAGAACCAGCTGGAGTTTTAAACTCACTGTAGTTGATAATTCCAGGCTAGCCTCATCAACTCGGTGCTGTTATTCAATGTCAGCGACCGTTACGCTAGACGAGGATTGAGTCTCTCTACAAAGGGTCACGAAGCTCTAAGCAGCTAAAATGTTAAGGATTACGTTACAGATCCTGTTATAGCAAACTGCCCTTTCATTTTCCAGGAAAGAGAGCCCAGAGTGTGTATTCTAACACTCGCATGACAGCAAATCGTGTCACAAGTTGTTCGCTTCCTTTCTGATGCCGGATATATATCGTGGATGAAGCCTAGACTCAGGCAAATCCTTAAAATGTATTTACGCCTTCGAGGTAAAAATATATCCTCGGAATATACACATATTGCTTCATGGTTAAGGATTCAACACTTGCTTCATGGTTAAGGATTCAACACCTAGATTCAAGATCGTTCAATCTTGATTTGACTTTAGTCACAAAAGCTGTTTTAGTCATTTCCAATCAGTGTTAATGGTCTGTTCATGTATATATATGCATATATACGTGTGTGTGTGTGTGTGTGTGTGTGTGTTTTCTGAGCTTCGACTGTATGAGGTTACACCGCAAGTTAAAAGTCATCCTGATCGAATCTGTATCATTGGGAGTATAGCCTCATCAAAGACCTCTTCACTCCCAAGGAGACTGTATTTCCCTGCTACTGGAGGTAGCACGGCCTTAGGTTGCGGAAGCCTTTAGAATGAAACTGGTCCTATTTACTAGACAAACCAGCCCCTTTCCCAATCAGTTTAAGTCACCAACCAAAATCATTCTTCCCCTACTTCAAATTTGGGTTAGACCAGCCACCTCACCCATATCAGAATCAAAGAAGAGAAAGACCTTTCACGTAATATCTTAGTTTGAAAAAGAATTACGGAATAACTGTCACAGCACAACATGAGCAAATTTCTTCACACAAGTGAGAGATTCAGTGGCAAGAAATAACGAATAAGAAGATAGTAATGATGGAGATAAGACAGCAGCATGGACACGTGTTTCATTGCAAAATTAGAACAGAATACCTCAGTAATATCTGGTATGAATAAAGTGTACTGCTTTAAGAAGAAATGCAGCTTAGATTTTCCTCTTTTTCAGACAGCATCCACAGTGAGGCCGTGTCTACTTGGCACAGTAGACTTATCCCGTTCTAACTTCCTTATAAGGCAGTATACCTTTTCCATACTATGTGGCGTTCCTTCACTTTTTCTCTCCTCCCGGCAGTTGAAACTGGAGGGAGATGTGGGTGGGGAGATGCTATCTGCTTTACAAACCTGTTTCTACAACACCTGAAGACATAAGACTGTAGACAAACTCGTCGTGGACCATCAGGTCTCCTGTTATCTCGTTGTCCCATGTATTCTCATCTTACTCTCCCTTCTACCGTTATGCAATTAAGCCACACCACCTTCCCCCATTCCACTCAGGCCATCAAGCTAGCCCTCTCTCCTCACGAGGGCCATAAACTCGGTAAGGTCTCCCCCAAAACGACAAGACGAGATGGGACTTGAGGAAGCGAGGGCAGATGTCCTCTGATCAAAGCGCATGACCACAGGGAGATGCGTAACGAAAGGGAAAGTTCCTCTTTTACTGTTGCTTCAGAACTTCGCAACATTAGTAGCACGGTTTTCACGCTGATATTTCCCACCTTCACCAACTGGACTCATGTTCTCTCTCAATATATGTCTAATGTTCGAAATTGTAGACATCTTTGTTTTACCTCTACATCTAATGGTTCGAGATTAAAGTGATCAACGTCACCTCTTTAGGTGAACTGAGGCGAAGTCCGCGATATCAATTTTTCATGTCCGTTAAACTGCTTCATTGCATCACCCACGCCTCTATTCAAACCCTCACTACAACATTAACATTGATAAATGTCATGACAATTTCACTTGATGAACAAAATCATCGGTTGCTGATACTTCGCATCACTGGAGAATATCGGAATGATTGAAACGTTGAATCAGTGGATGAATCGCATCGACACACTCAACTAATAAGGATTTCCCCAACCTATCGGGAAAGCAAAGTCAACCATATATATATTCCCCAGGTTGGAGGTCACTGGATATTCGCCTGGTAAAATCATACTTATATACCATTCTTCAGGGAACACATCTGTCCTGAGGACGATAGGCGGTTGTAGAGTCTAGCCTGCGTTTGATATTCTGATATTCTCGCAGAGACGTTCATACGCTCGCACAGAAATGGTTCAGGTCATATTTCATTCTCCAAAGAATGATTAACATTTAGTACCTCTCTACTTAATAGGATCAACATGCTTAATTGGATCAACATGCTTAATAGGATCAACATGATTAATAGGATCAACATGATTAATAGGATCAACATGCTTAATAGGATCATGCTTAATAGGATCATCATGCTTAATAGGATCATCATGCTTAACACAACATTTGTATGTAAAGCTGATTATCAGCGTTAAGATTTGAAAAAAAAAAAATTTCTTTTCACTGTACGAAAATCTTGTAATTAATTAATTGTCCTATACGGCGAGGGGGAGTTTTACACTCATGGGGCCTCATCTCTGACACAATCTCTACTATTATACTTCTTATTAAATGTTATGTATTCTGTGTGTGTGTGTGTGTGGACTAATTACCTACTTGTACGGTACGTGCACAGTTGTGTGTACCCATACTTTAAACTTTCCCTTTTTCATATACTGCTTCTTTTTAAATCCTTACATGCACTATCAGATCCACAGTTTCATCACTCCGCTAGTTGTACTCAATGCTGCATTTCTAAATCCCCGAGAGAGAGAGAGAGAGAGAGAGAGAGAGAGAGAGAGAGAGAGAGAGAGAGAGAGAGAGACCTACCTGCCTACCTACCGAAGAGTGCCCTACGACGAGTTTTTTATGAGAGGTGGACTGACTAGCCCTTATCGCAATCTTTTAAAAGACCCATAAAAAGACTTTTTTCGCTTGTAATGACGAACCACGAAGTCACACAAGTTATACCAGCGTCGCCTCAAACGTTATCGGTAAAAACCCTGCCAAGACACACCCCCCCTCCACCACCACTTCGCCCTCCCCTTGGCTAACTTTCCCAAGACTTTATTATCCTCGAGGAAAAGGTTCCGAGTTTTACTGAACTCTTGTAAACTGGATTACGTCCTCAGTGCTCCGTCAAGTAGTAAATCCAATTCGACATACCGTATAAATGTTTGATATAGGCATTATCATACATACATAAAAAACAATAACACGATTGTATCCAACGTGGATTCAGTCCCATGCTGAGGCAGTGTGCTGCTGGGAAGGTCCGAAGGACGAAGAATGACAGGGTCAGAGCAGGAACATCTTGTTGACGTGTTTATGGTGAGAGAGAGAGAGAGAGAGAGAGAGAGAGAGAGAGAGAGAGAGAGAGAGAGAGAGAGAGAGAGAGAGGGAGAGAGAGGGGGGGGAGGGGGGAAGGAAGCCGCATAAAACAACGGTTAAGAACGCAAATATCATCCGGAAATGCGATCATCTCCAGCCTCTCCGTCAGAGTCTTAAAGCGTCGCAGCCGACGTTTAGTGGAGCGATCATCAGAACCACGACGCAGTACGCGTTTATGGCGTAAATCTACGTCGAGGATCTCGTGAACAGTGTAAACATTACGCTGGACACTTGGCTGCCACTGTAAATACAACCTTGATGTACGACGTTCAGGCTCAAAGAGAGGGGAGAAAGAACTTGATGGATAGAAATGAATGACATTTGAATTCTGTGGGCTTTCCTAGTGTTGCGCAGGGCAAAACTTAAGACATGTGCAGCGAATCCGGAGTTTGCACAGATGCTGGAAGGGGTTGTAAGGTGCGTGGGAAGAGAGAATCTATTGGACTAAGAAGATAACTACAGAGATAGTGCACACTGATAACAGACCGCGCTCGAGGGACATTCTCTCTGCTACGCCAGAATCATATCTCACGTCCCCTATCGTGGGTGCCTCATTCCCGGAAATACCAAAGCAAGGTGTTTTGTACCACGACTCAGCTTCAGTTAAATGACCCATACCCTGAACCTTGAACCTTCCGACTTTAAAAGCACTGCACAGCTTTGTTGAAATTAACATAATCCCCTTATCAATATGAACTCATGCATGATTGAAAGACGCTTAAAATCAGCTGCAGATGAAGATACGATGTAATAGGATTAAAATTATGGGTGAATGCATGAGTATTATGTAACAAAAGTTGAATGAGGATGGGTGAATGAGAGAGTGCACCAGGCGAATGAATGAGTGAGGTGAATGAGTCAAAGAGTGATATGTGGGCAGTAGGTGAAAAGATAAACAGATCTCATCATTTACCAGGTGAATGATAATATATATTAGGTAGTGTGTATGAGGAGGTAGGAATGGATAGGTAAAGGGTAGTTTGGGATGACAGAATGAGGGGATAGAAAAGTGGCGGACGTTAATAGGGTGGATGCAAGTTAAAGGCTAGAACGGAAGAGAGGGATAGACTGAACGAAGGCCAGATAAAAGTATGAATGAGGCAAAGCGAATAAGGGAAAAGGAAAAATGGAACGTAATTAAGCTCTAATGATGAGTAGAGAGAGGAAGGGGAGAGAAAAAAGAAGAGAATGGAGTGAAAAGGGAGTGGAGTGAATCAAGACTTTAAGTGACAGTGGTAAATGTGGATGATGAGGTCACCAGAATTATTAAGGACATGAGGACCTAGGAAGCTTGTGGAGGAGGTGAAGATCTAGCTGAATCTTCCCGTACCCAGGAACTTCAAAGTCTGCTCTCAAGAACTGCTAACATACGATTTGTCTCCTTTACTGTTCTCGTCATGTGGGACTCTGGCCACAGGTTAGGGACGATGTCAACTCTCAAGTCCCTCACACACACACACACACACGTTCCTGCTTCGTAAAATTCATATTGAGGCCTCTTCTTACAGGTGTGTGTGTGTGTGTGTGTGTGTGTGTGTGTGTGTGTGTGTGTGTGTGTGTGTGTGTGTGACAAATAGAAAGACATACATTCACACACAGATACAGCAGATATAATATATACAGACTGTATAAATAACATTCGAATGCTGCAACTGCAGAACACAGAGGGCACGTGCGTGGAATAACAATGTTGTGTGGGCTGTATGGATGAGCTATGTACACTGAAGTCCTGGATTTCCGACGACGCGTGTGAATTTGGTTGTCGATCTGGTGTGGCAGAGCTTAATATGAACAGTCACGTGCTAAAGTGAAATAATGTGTCTACGTGGGTGGGGTCGTTCCACTGTTTCCATAAAAACATTTTTACTGCGTGTGTGTGTGTGTGTGTGTGTGTGCGTGAGCGCGCCAAGCAGCCACGCTGAACGGTTACACAACCAAGTCGTACTGATCGAGTAATCGTGTAACCACGACGTATTTGTGAATGGTCGTACAACCATGCAACGCTGTTGGGATGGTCGCGCAACATAACATGAAGCAAATTGATCGTCCTCGGCAACGATAACAACCAAAAACAAAGATTACAATCACAGGTCACAACCACAGACGATGATTACAACTGTAGGTCACAACCACAGCCGAGGATTCCAATAATATGTCAACCACAACCAATGAAAATTACGATCACACCTCATACCCACACCTAGAGATTACAACTATGGACAACAACAACTACAATCCAAAGGCACAATCACAAAGTTGACGACCAACATAAAACCCGACTATGGCAGGACCAATCGGGGGATCAACCATTCATCTCACAGACCCAAGCCACAATACTTGCTCCCAGGCTTACCACCTCCTCCTTTGCCCCTCATCCTCAACACCGCCGACGTGATGGAGGAGGAGAATTGGCCGGACTACAGCCAAAACCCACGACGGCAGATACAAAATATCTCGTCATCAGGTGAGAGTGATTAAGTGTCAATACTCATTTTCTATGGATTATAAAAGTCGTGCTGTGCATTTGTTCTCCTGGACGAGAGTTCCTCTTCCGTCAGAGAGTGCACGTGCGAAAGTTCCTTTTCCGTCGGAGTGTGCATGCGTGAGAGCTCCTCTTCCAATGGAGAGTGCACGTGAGAGTTCCTTTTCACTCGGAGGGTGCATTTGTGAGAGTTCCTTTTCCGTCGGAGTGCGCACGTGTGAGAGTTCCTCTTCCAATGGAGAATGCACGTGTGAGAGTTCCTTTCCGTCGGAGTGTGCAGGTGTGAGTTCCTCTTCCATTGGAGAGTGCACGTGTGAGAGTTCCTTTCCCTTCAGAGAGTGCACGTGTGAGAGCTCCTTTCCCTTCAGAGAGTGCACGTGTGAGAGTTCCTTTTCCGTCGGAGAGTTCACGTGAGAAGGGCATAAACACGTATAGCGAAATAGAAACTTTAGTAATCTTAAAACCGTTGCCTTTCTAATGTTATGTGTTTTCAGAGGAGGTATACAACCTGTACACCATGGTATATAAAAGCCAGTGTGTACAGCATTATATCAGATGGGTGCTACCGGACTCCACCCGGCTCTAAGTAGCACCGCGAGTGAAAAGTCACATTTGGCGAAGGCTGTATCATTGGCAGTAAAGTCTCGCCAAAGAACTTTCTAGCTTCGAGGGAGCGTACATTTCAATGCGACTGGAAGTAGCGCCGTCTTAGGCTGTAAAAGCCTTTAGAAAGGTCTTGGGTAACACCATGACTTTTTCATTAAAAATTAGTCCCGAGGGTAAGTATTTATGAAAATGAAATACAATTACATCATTAAGTATCTTATGCTGTTTTCTGGACGGATATATTTTTTTAAAAAAACGCCTCCCCTACAAGAAGTAAGATGATTAAATTTTCAAAAATGTTAGCGAGTCCCTAATGATGGAAGCTGAATATACTTCTTGATAAAAAAAAAAAAAAAGACTCCTATAGAAGAGAGCGGATTATATTTTTTTCAAAATGCTACTCCAAAAGAAGGGAGATTACATTATGAAAATACTCTTCCCATTAACGAAGAACTGCATTTTTATTACATTATTCTATCGAGAAATCCTTATTCAATTATGTAAGAAAATCCTTTACTCAGTCATTTGCAAAAAAAAAAAGTTCATTTCCTCACGTGTGTGTCTTCCTTACAACAATGTGAAGCCACAAAGTTCATTATGTCGGAACGGCTGAGAGATTAGGGTATCAAATTCGTCCTTATCCGCAATACACTGAGGCATTATTCAGAGCTATAAATTTACTATTATTACTCTCGTAACAGCGACACTTCGTTTCGCATTAATTTGATAACATTTTATTCTCCTGCGGAAAAAGTTATCAGAAAACTCAATGGGGCTTTTGAACCATGTATCACTGTTGCACGCCCTTCCTTTTTCTAATGTTCCACCTTTGTATATACCCTAGTAGTTGGAAAAAAAGAAAATTCTAATGGATCGTAGTGATTAATAAACTGCTATTACTGATTACCTCGCACAAAACCCCCATCTTCCTGAATCACCACTTGCGATCTCTCCTCCTAGATTCACAGCGCCTTTACCCCTACCCTTAAGAATCCTTCCTCCCTAACTTACAGCAGTACCTTCAGCCTCATCACGATGCTTCTCCTCCACCTCTTGGATCTGACCAATCTCCTCCATGCTCCTAGAACCTCCACTTCCTTTCTATAACGCCAGCACACCCGGGTCCCCCCGTTGAACCCCCCTATCCTCAGCTCGTAACATCACTCCTTTTACAACCCCCTCGCCTCACCCCCTAATCCAGGGAATTGACCTTCCCTATGGCCGGAGAGAGATTAAAGTGAGCGCGAGTTCCCTCACTCGCTTTCATCACATGAAGGCCAACCAGCCTGAGAAATAAGGTTTCTCGTAAAAAACCAATAGATGGCGTTGGGTAATACACGCCACAGAGATTCTTCCTTGAAACTCTCGAGAGCTACTCCGTTTACAAGAGTACTTGAGAGGGCGTTGTTTTTACTGTCGAACACCCTTCTCATGGACGTAAGTTCTCGTCAGTGACCTGAATGAAGCATAAGAAAGAGATAAAGAAAAAAGGAATGAGAGCTATGACTGAACATCGAAGACTTTAATAATAAATATCGCCAATGTTGAAAAGTCATGAAAGACAGATCATACATAACTTGAAATGAAAAGTTTATCAAGAGAAAAAGAGTAAAGACAGAGGCAAAAGAGAGGAAGATAAGTGCATGATGCGTGTCGGTTGAAGATGTCAGTTTGCCTCGGTGGCTTAGTTTTAAGAGAGAGTAAGATCATTACTCCTGACGCGGAGGATGTTCGAAGGTTTCCGGCCGCACTTAAGCTCTCCTCAACCCGGAAGGTGATACTTTCTTAGGCGTCCGCTGTCTACTACCCGCCCGCTGGCACGGAGAATGAAAATTCTGGTTTCCGGACATCACCGCAATTATAATGTTCTTTGTGTTCACTGTCTCGTCTTCACCGACTCTGCAATAATTCAGGCATTTCAGATGGGTTTCAAAACACGGGGAGATGAGATCGAAGTCTTTTGGACTACCGGATAGATATTTCTATGACCAGGAGTGTATCTGCGTCTCTATTGTGGATACAGGAACAGCAACAGTGTAGACATAGCTACAAGATGTGTATTCATTCAATAAGTCATTTTCTGCGCGAAAGTTATAGCTGTCTGCAATTGCCTTTTTGTACAGTACGGGGAGGGAGTTTTACATTCGTGGAGCACCATCCTAGTCACACAGTCTACTACCAAGCGTCTATATACTTCTCTTTGCTATCCTCTGTTGGCATTTTATTCCATTCATCCATTACACTTATGCTATAAAAGTACTTCTTTACATCCTACCCAACAAGTTTCTTCTTGGATTTCAACTTAAAGGTTATTAGCAGGTCACCACCTCACTCTTCTCTCTTCTACAGTGGACAAATTTAAGGCCAACAGCCTTTCCCTTAACTCAGCTATCTAAATTCTGCTACCATCTTTGTCGCCCTCCTTTGGACCTTCTTTATTAGTTCTATGTGCTTCTTTACGTGCGGTGACCAAACCTGAGAAGCATGTTCTTGTTTTGTCCTCAAGTAGGATGCGAAATGGTTGTTCAGTATATCCTCATCCATATACCTGAATGCTGTTCTAATATATTTTTTTCCCCTGCAGACAGTTTGTCTCCTTTACCGTTCTCCTCATATAGGACTCTGGGATAGGAAAGGGACGATATTGACTCCTAGTTGTCATGGGTGCGTGTGATGCACGATGTTGTGTATGCTTGCTTACTGCGAGTCCCAGCGAATGTAAGCATATATTCTAGAAAACGCAGAGTCCGGCTTTAAAAGCTTTTAAATGTTTCACGAAAAAAAAAAAATACGATTAAATGGAACGGAAAAAATAATAAAACTACAGATTTAACGGAGATTATCTGCATATCCTTAATGCCACGAAATAAAAATAAATGAAAATAAGAGAATATGATAATGATTACTCAAGCCTGCGCGCAGTTTTGAATGTATGCAAATTGTAGAGCGTAATCTCTTCCTTTAGTCGAAAAGATTAAATTCATTGCAATTTAATGCCATTACGACCCCCACCCGGTAGTGTGTGTGAGGGGGAAACAATTTTCTCTAATACGCTTCTAGTCTCATTTCTCCTCGACCTGCTGCAGTAAAAGGACACCCCGCTCACTAAATGACCTGTCTCTGTGCTTTTGATAGTAATTAAAAATACTGAACGCTGTTTCACATGTATTCTACATAACACAGACAAAAAAAAAAAGTAAAGAGTGGTTGACATAATCTGGAGTAAAATATGTTTGTATTAGTCACTGGTAGCTAAAGTCATTTTTCTTTGATGACAGAGACAGAAAACGCGAGACCGAGTACCGCTTTCACATTTTTTTTTCGAAAGGTCGGTGGGGAGATCCAGTAGCATTTTAATGCAACCTGTTTGACAGAGTAAGGAAATATTCAGTGACGAATTCAGTTCCTAGTCGCACTTTACTATCAAATATCAGAAGCCTTGAAGGGCTACCATGGACCTGCATACGATTCATAGCGCTTATGATGTTTTTGCTCTGAATAGGATGAGGATGAATCATATCAGCCCAAGTGCGCTGCTAAACTATTGTGGCCAGACCCGTCTTATGGGCTCTGTTAATGTCGTTTAGAGCTGCTTTCTGAACGGGTGTTCCGACCTTAACATCTGAAGACGTCATGATTCGGGTTGAATCAACGAGACGCCGAAGAATCGGTTCGTTTGTTGCCTCATGAGACTAGGAAGGACTTAACTCATTTATCAACCTCGAACTTAGTTCTATTTTAGGAATTATCACATTAGACAAAGGTTCACGAACCTACAGACCTGAGAATAGATGTCAAAAATCTCTAGTGCAGTTTAAGAGTGTTTTCAGAAGGTCTGTTACTGGTTTAAACAGAAATCGTGGAAAGAATCATGGTTCATAAATAACTGAAAATAAAGATAGGATCTTATAAGGGGTCACTTCTCTAGTCTGAGCAGTGCAGCCTCCCTGCCTGACCAGCTCCAGCTAATGTGATCACAATGATGCTACGCCAGGGGTTCCTGTAGCCATTAAGCTTTACTCTTAAGCTAAACTCCAATTTGGAGCAGAATGAGGTTAGCTCCTCTAAGGTGCAAAGATCCGCTTAAGGTAACACAGCCTCGCCGAAAGTAACTTTTCTCTCGATGTTCAACACCTCGTGGACCAGACCCCCAGTAGCAGGTCAGACTATACACACTGGCCACCTTATAACCTAAGTATAAACTGGCCTAAGCCACTTTCAACCCTGTGGTTTAATCTAGACTACGCTGTTGTGCACCCTGGTGCCTAGACACCAACGACCGAGCGAGTGTCTGTCCCATTTGGACACTATGGCCCAGAATGGCAAGTGCATGGCTCTCCTACTACCCAATAACCCCTGTGCAATGGGCCAAGCTACCGCGCTTGCAGTGTAAGGCTACACAGAGCTGTGCTGCTACTACCTGTAAAGGTACGTATTTGACTCTATAGCTATTTTGTAACTCTTTTGTGGTATTGTGGATAACGAATGTTACCTCACAGGGAAAGTCGCCGATCACTTCAAATTCGTTGCCCAAAATCTTACCACTGTTACGTCTCCGATTGTTCCAGTAGCTGGTGTTCTGGTGGTTCGGGATATGCATGAATCACTGAACCCGTAAACTTTACAGTAAAATGCCCAGACACCTCCAGCTAAATCGTGACAAAATGTAAAACATATATCACTGGAAAGCTATTGATATATGAGCAATAACTATAAATGAATGTGATTGCAACTGAGGAAAGAAATACTTGGTTTCCTTTCATTTCAGCACAGATGCCCTTGTTTACCGGCAAACACACAAGTAAGGAGGGAATATAGCTAATCCATGACATAGCATCTCGTCTTCAAAGAAATTAATTCATTCTAATTTCTCTGTTAGATAAGTCATGATTTGTCAACCCCTTCTTGCATGAGGATAAGGGTGAGGCCCACACTGATTACTGGTTCTGGATCTGTAACGTGAAGCTCATGTTTGCTTAGGGTGCACCTTCCTTGTATATCTGCATGGACATCTGAGTAATACCTGAGCAAACATTTCAATCGAACTTCCCTTTCCCATGACACATTAGCAACGAAGTTTACATCATCTGTCGTCTTGCGACTCTCAGATGTGGATGTCTGTAGTAACTCAGCTGATATTTGTGTGTCTTCCTCTACAATCTGGTCTTATTCTTGTGCACTTCTCTCTCCAGAATGTCGTCTATTTTCATCATCATCTCTATCCCACTGAATTTATCAACTAACCCACTGCCACCCTGATGGCGAAGAGTAGTGGTAAACTGGCGTATGGACAAATGCCTATTCACTTCCTTCGTTACATCTGATGTAAACAGTTTCCCCTGATCAGGGTACCTTAGTTCTTGAATATACATCAAGGGTTCTATCTTACAAGGAAAAGCTTTCCGATATCTGGATGCTTTGTCTTCTACCTATTCCCTTGTTATGCTGGTACGATCGGACCCACAAAGTGAGCTGCTAGCTTCTGAAATCCTTCATTCTTCAATGGACTACGCTCTTGTATTTTCTTTCAAACCTTCCCTTCCGTACGGGGCATTTACAAACTCCACACGACCTCCAGTATCTTAGTATATCAACTTGTGCCCCCGTGCCAAACAGTAATCTTCTCATCTCTCTTCTTAGCAATTCTGTGACCTCTAGAAAACAGACCATGAGCTAGTTATAAGCACCTGCCTCCTGAACTTTGCTGGCACTCGTAACTGATGTACCTCGTCTCAGTTTATCTGATACTCTCGTAATTTTTTCTCTCTGCATCACACCCTTGCTACATCCGCTCTCGGAATCATTTACCTTGCTTACTTGCCTGGTTCCTGTACAACTGTCGCTAGTACTAGTAGCGTCCATACTAAGGGCTTTTCCAGAGTTCCTCCGGCGTAACGATGTCAGATAATGGCTTCGAAACAAGAGGGTGAGGCAGTTCGCTTGCTTCCCATTTTTCTGATGGCATACGTTTTGACCCGATAGTTGCACGAGATAATCCGATTAGCGCTCTGAAGGTCTCCTACTATCGAAAAGTTACGTAAAAGCAAATTGAACGATGGGTTACTCTTGCATACCACCTCAAGGCTTCTCCATGAAGTAAGGAGTAATTGCCTTCACATGAGCCATCAGAACTCTCCATGCACTCTCATCTATCCATGGACAAATTTTCACCACTTATAAATTGCCCATCTTCCAACAACCCACCTTTCAGTTGCTAGTGGTAAGGAAGTACATATTTACTGCAGTGTCGACTCCAAAGTATTGCAAGACCTACTTCGTGCCTGGGGAACACTAAATCAATCACTCCACTCACGCTTCTCAACAACTACTACGAAGCCATTTTCCTCATTCGCTTGTCCCTCGTCCGCCCAATCTTTCACAGGTACTCTAACACAATTTCCTCATTCATTCTTCCAATCAGTTCACTCATTTTCTCACTTCCCTTCATAAAGGAAACACTGCACTCCTATACATAGTGACTCATCAACCCCACTCACCTCGTTCACTCACACGAGTCATCGGATCCACTCACACTACTCAACACTCCACTCAAGAAATTCAGAGTACATCAAAATCAAATGCTGAATCAGTCCATACCACCACTACCACCTCCCTCACCCTACCAATAAATTCTCGCACTCGGAATTTCCCCAAGCCTCACACTTTACCTACCCATAATTCTGTCCGGCACAAACTCTCCCAAAGTACAATTTCTCAAGTCTTTTCAGAATTCCGAGATCAGACCCTACATCTAACCATTGTGGTGTTGAGACGCGGCCAGACGCTTTAGCCTTTCCGGAGCACCGAAGTTATTGCGGGTAAATAACGGGAGTAAATCGTACTCCTGGTGTCAATAAATTACTGTAATTTCCCCCCTTTCTTCGGGAGTAGCAGTTTCCCTTGGCACAAAGTACCTCCCGGAGCGGGTTCCTCCCGCCAACTGCTAATAGACATGAAACCTATATGAATTATACCGCTGCGTGTTCTTCCTGTTATATATATATATATATATATATATATATATATATATATATATATATATATATATATATATATATATATATATATATCATACAGCTATATTTCTTTCTTGTATCTCGTTCCCCTGATGATGTGATTATTACACGAAAGTGCAATTGGGTTATCATGTTTCATATTTCCATGCAATCATAGGAATATATATATATATATATATATATATATATATATATATATATATATATATATATATATAGGAACAGATAAGGGGGCCCAGTGAGGATACTCCCCCAAAGGTTCAGTTCTCTGTTCTAAATGCTACCTCGCCAACGCGGGAAATGGCGAATAATATGGAAAAAATTATATATATATATATATATATATATATATATATATATATATATATATATATATATATATATATATATAATCTTTGGATACTTGCAACTTTTTTATTGATATTCTTTTATCTAGCGAGTTTCTGAGATTTCCAAAGCTTAATTTCCTTTCGTAATTTACATTTCGGATACTACAGGCAAGATCCCTCAGGCTATATTCAGCGATTCTTTTTTTTTCCCCCCCGTTCCAGTGTAATCTCAGTCTTTGTATTTTCTAAGACGGTGTGTTTTTACTCTTTCACCACTGAAGATTAAATGTTGGCTCGTGATATTTTTCCGAGAGGAGAAAATCCGATAAAGTGAATGTGTTCTGAACTTCACCACTGGGAAGATTTACTTATCAAGTTCCTGTTCAAGTTCTGACCAGTGGAAGGGGGAACTATTCGTAGATCTTCCTTCCTGGCTTTTTTTTTTTGGTTTCATTTCTACTATTTCTCTCATACCCTTACTTCCCCTAAGGATACAGTGGGGTTACCACTTCTCCATTACGTGACGATTTCCAGGGTATTGTTGTGGTCCGTGGAGAGAGAGAGGGAGAGAATGTGTGTGTGTGTGTGTGTGTGTGTGTGTGTGTGTGTGTGTGTGTGTGTGTGTGTGTGCTTACGATGATTTGAGAGAGAGAGAGAGAGAGAGAGAGAGAGAGAGAGAGAGAGAGAGAGAGAGAGAGAGAGAGAGATAATAGGAGTTCGGCATGAAGAATGCACAACGATTTATTATGAAAACTAGATGCACAAATCCCATCTAAAAAAAAATTCTTGTTCTCTTCCAACATTAAAGGAATCGTATAGGTAAACTGACGAAAAATCTCTTGAGCTCAAGATCAACCACATATACTACTTTTCCAATCAATCATCAACAGCTTAAAGCGACACGGAACCTGCTATCTAATTCATAGTTAACGAAATCGCTATCAATGGATTTCATCGATCGACGTAATGCTACGGAGAGAGAAAGAGGAGGATAGATGGTTCTACGGATGATTGTGATGACGAGGGGTCAATTGGTTCTCAAAACGAGTCAGAAGACGAGAAGCTGGTTCGAAGGGAAGACGGTGCGACGAAAAGCTGGTTCTGAAAGCCAGTGGGAGGACGAACTGCTGGTTCTAAGGAGCAGTGGGAGGACGAATAGTTGGTTGTAAGGACTAAGAGGAGGAGGATATACGGGTTCTAAAGACCAGTGGGAGGACGAATTGTTGGCGAGTAGGAGGACGACGATACACCAGTTGAGAAAAAGTGGGAGGACGAACGGTTGGTTCTAAGAACCAGTCATTGGCTGGAAACGACCAGGGATGAGATGATAACTTCGTTCTAAGAAGTAGCGGAGGAACGGAGACTTCTCTGTAGCGTGCTTGAGGAAACAGACTGCAGGAGCTTTTCTGGAGATTACAGAAACGTACAGGACGTATAGAGTCCGACTAGAAATTATCTATGAAGGAGGAGCGACTTAAAGAATGAATAACGAATGAATGGGCGAAGGCAGCAGCGACAGGATGAATGATGCATGACCGGCCCACCAGCAGCAGCACACAGCCCTCGAGCCTCCCGCAGTACGTGACCAACACCCTCAACCCTGGCTCTGCTGGAGAGGCGGAGGGCTTCTGCCTTGATGCTGGACTGTGGCCTGATGCTGGACTGTAGCTTGATGCTGGACGGTGGCCTGATGCTGGACTGTGCCTTGATGCTGGACTGTGGCTCGACAACAGTATGAATTTTCTTTCCATATCTCTTCCCATCATCTTGTGCTCATCACCTATCTCTCCCTGACTCTTTTTTTTTTCTTCTTTATACCTCCCTCCCTAACTTTCTATGTTATTCTCCCTTCCTCACACCTGCCTACCTACACAGCCTGCCATCCCCTCCCTCTCTCTCTTCACTCCCTTCCTCCCTCCCTACGCATCTGTATATCCCTTCTATTCATAGCTCCCTCCCTTTCCTCATTTCCACCTAACCATTTACTCCCTCGCGCCTCCCCTCCCTTCACTTTCTCTCGCCCCACTTGCTCCCCAGCTCCTCCCTGCCATATTCTTTTTATTCATTTTTTACGTCAGTTTCTCACCTGTCACGAGGCGAGGACAGAAAATTGCGTTGCCGATCTTTTTTTTTCTTCTTTTTGACTTTTCCACTCTGGGTTTTATCGTCCCCACCCTCCTGTCCCCTTTTCCATTTCTCTCCCGATTAAATGCGTAACGCAAATAGACTTTTCAACCACCCATCACTATTTACCCCTACTCACAAGTTTAGCTTTTGCTCCACAAGTTACATGTTCCCAGGATGACATACCTATTCATTCCTCTTTGTGCTGTAAATCATCTTTCTTTTTACGTATTGTCAATCTCGTCCATATACCTTATCAGTTCCTCTTACTTATTCTTACAGTTCCGAGACACGTAGGTCCTAATCATTACCTTATCTACATTTTCTTGTGCCTGCCATACATAACGTCGAGCGAGAACAAACGGTGAATAATTTCCAATTCATACGTTCCTTGTTCCTTATGAACGACGTCACCTCCCATCACATACAAGCTATCATTTGTTCTCTTGTATCTGTCATCAATTCCTGATGCGGTCTCAGATCTCTCTCTCTCTCTCTCTTCTCTCTCTCTCTCTCTCTCTCTCTCTCTCTCTCTCTCTCTCTCTCTCTCTCTCTCTCTCTCTCCGTCGGGACATGAAAGCGAAGGCTAAAATTCGTGGAATATTAACCTAAACTCGAGGGGGAGGAAGTGAATTCATGATTCCTCTATTGCCTCTTCAGTGACTCGTGAATCCATGTAGCAGGGAAAAGGTGTGAGGAAACAGTAGACCATCAATCTTATCTGGGAGTTATAACTCCCTTGAGGACGATGATATCTCTTTCTCACCTTCTCAAAAAGTGAGGGAGGGGAAAAGGTACGATTGATTGAGATTAAAGACTGGATTAATTCCAGGCGAGAAAGACGAAGGAAAAATCTTCATTTCTATGACATTTAACGTATTGATCTCATGGCACTTTAGGCGATTGGATGTTAGTTTTATCCTGGTCAATGACACCAAAATAAATGGCCTCGAGCCTATGTTCCCGTCAGTTTTGCCCTACTCATGCAACAAGCTCCATTTGTCTGATTCTACACGTCCATAGTCTCCTCATCCCACATCCTCGTGGATGGGTTCTAAGAAGCCCTTTAAAAATTTACAGGACTGGAAGACACTGTCATTATTGAAAACAATCAAGAATATGAATTACATACATTTGAAGTCCTTACCTCGCATGTTGAACACACAGAGAGTCGAAATGGAAAGCAAACATCATGTAGGTACTTCTAAATTTACGTATAGATTAAGAAAGGAAAATGGAATTTAGCAAAACTGACTCATGGTTCTCTCACGATACCCCACAGCCACTCGAGTAGTCTTAGGTGTCATTTCATCCCTTTATCTCACACAAGCTTCCAGGTGTTCAAGTGGGGTGACTCTCGCAAGAACCCAAAGACTTGGCCACTCAAACTTTTACGTTTCCAGTACGTAGGTACCAGATGGCATTTGTCATCTCGGAGAAAATGGGATTTCCCGACATAAACAGGTTATGGGTACTTATGGAACCTGATCACGTGAAACGCATTAAGGAGCTACGGAACGAAATGAGTTCAAAGAGTCTTCAGTTGAGTGAAACTCGTAGTCGTGGGATCCAAACCTCTGTCATGTGAACTATGGGAACACGTGAGCTTCACAGGATACCATGTACTAACTGGAACCTGTGGGGATCGCACGGATCTGGCAGCTGATGAGCCTTGGGTCGCCGTTTGCCTTTACTCCACCTGAATATACAATCAAAGCTGGCCGCACTCACTACTGGAAATTGATACTGCCTTCTGCTGGCTCTATAACTGGTCGGGGAAGGTTGCTGCCAGAATACAGTTGCATACAGAACATGCACAGAGACGCATACACAGGTAAACACACACACGACACAAACACAGACGAAAGAGATGAGGCCCAACGAGTGCAAACACCCTCCCCATTACAGTTCATAGAGGTAATTACACACACACACACACACACACACACACACACACACACACACACATGATCGAATTAAGGAAAACAAACCTGGTATAGCTAGAGTACCTAAGACAAGTTCCGACTTTACCCACCCGAAGGGATATACGAGAACAACGAGGGAAAGAGAAGACAAAAGAGGAAAGAACTAACTGGCTCTCGTCATAGGGAAGAACCATGAGTTTTGGTCTATACTGAAAGATAACCCATTCAAACAATCACAATAGGGAAGGGTAACTCTAGGAAAAGAATTACTTGGTGTTGATGATTTACAGTCCCCCGAGGCTTGTCAGTGAACCAGAACAAATACCCAGTGATGACACTGAAGGAACAATCAAGAAGATACACAAAGCAGTGAAACACCCACGCCACTGAGATAGTAAAATTCTAATTATGTTGGATATGGGTGAGAATGGTGGACATCAGTGAGAATCTATATTCTCACGAAAACAGACATCCATGGAGAGGTGTCCATGTACAGTACACAGGAACTTTGCCTGTATCAGCAAGTCAGGAGCCTGAGTAAATCAAGGGGCTCATACATATCATCTGTCATCCTTATTCTGCCACACAACACCTTGGACACTGAGGATATCACGTGTGATTAACCTTTTGGAAGAGTGATCACGCAATGCTTGAGTTTGACCGTGGGATAAAGGAGGATGTGAAAAGAACAGACACGAAGCCAGGACGTGAAAAGAACAAGACATGAAGACCAGAGTCGAAGAGAAAATACAATCATGGACACTAAACAGAATTCAGCATTTTCTCTGTCAAATTAAACTTGGATAGTTGGATAGTAAGGCTAATTAGCCAAGTTCATTCTCATGTTAGGAAGAACAAGAAAATGTCTGTCTCAAGTATGCTTAATGCATATAAAAAAAAAATGCTAAAGGAATTCATGAAGGTCCAGAGGAGAGCAACAAAGATAAGATCATTCAAGAAAGCTGAATTGGGTTGAAAGAATCGAAGTCACATTTTTCATCCACTTGGAAAAAAAAAAAAAGAAATTTAAGGGGTTGACTTAACTACAACCTTTAGGGGTTTTAAATCAGTGACTGATTATGCCGTAAGTGAAGACTTCTTCGGAAAAGGCAGATATGACAACTAGAGGCCATAACATGAAGTCGAGCATGAAGCTATTTAAGAAAGACGTAAACAAATTCTTCTATAGTGTAAGTGTTGTTAATGAATGGAACGATCTGTTTAATGCAACAGTACATTGAGGACAGCAGACAGGAGTTCGAAAAGTTGTATGAAAATAGAGACAATTCGTATGACACGGCCCCATGAGTGTAGAACTCCTACCTTGCACCGCACGAATAGCTATTACACACACACACACACACAAGTGCAGTCACATGCAACTCGAACCTCGCTTCGTTTTCCAGTTCCTATATCCCATTACCATTTACAGGGTCACTTAATTGGAATATACCAAATCATCATTGTGTGTGTGTGTGTGTGTGTGTGTGTGTGTGTGTGTGTGTGTCAATTCCTGCGCACCTAATCTCCATTTTCCATCATAATCATCGTATCTTCTAATCCATGTCCAATCTACGTTCTTCGCAATGCATCAAATATTACGTCCCCCAAATTCCAATTTCCCATCATACTTACCCAACTAGCACCGCAGTTGTCCCGATCTTCTGTGTTGATATATTTCACACAGGCATGTAGACCCCTGGCATTTTACAGTAGTATTAACGAAACAATAATTCATTCTATATCCTACACCGAGATAACTGTCCTATTATATATTAAAGGTAAACAATACAGGAAAGATTTACGTTTAGATAATGTATCACATAATCCTGAATCGCTCCCCCAATCATTTCATTCCATCTAACCGTAGTTCTCCTGTTGCTCGTTTCAATATTCTATTCAAAAATCTAAATGTAATTATCACAGGTCATTATCATAATAAGGATTCGTTTATGCAAGGCTAATGATGCATATATATGTTTGTTTTTTTCGGCTAGAGAATACACGTGAATTATTCTCATTTCTATTGCAGTTACATTGTACAGAAATGAACAAGGCAAGGGCCATGTACGCAGTGAAAGCGTGTAAGGTCGACCATATGAATCAGGTATTAAGAGTTTATCAACTGGTGATTAGAACGAGGTTGACGTCCTTAATGACCCCGATAGATGATAGGTCTACAGTCCAAATAGCCAACCAACCAGGAACTAGGTCAGTGTATAGAGTCAGCGTTTGTGGTCTCAAAACTATATTCAACACTAGAAGAAGGTGTTCAAGACTTTTTTCGACATGGTGGCCATAGAAATGAAGTTGTTAGCCATCATAACCTTGGCAGTAAATACGCCAATAGACGAGAAAATCAACAACCAACTAACCTTTATAAAAAAGATGTTTCAAGTCTTTTCCAGGAAGCTCTCGTGTGAGATCTGAAGCCTTATTGACGTCTAATCTACTTATTCATCCGGGAAAACACACCTTAGAAAGCCATAACAAGATAGAGACCCAATCACTTTCATGAACTTCACTCATCGTCTTTGATCATCTATATACCTTTAAGAAAGTTACAGTGTCTGCCTCAATGTTATTCTCCTGTTGAAAATAACTGAAAGAATCCTTAAGTGGCGTGATAAGTTACCACTCTCCTCTCGCAAAGTTTAATTCTAGTACATAATTAGATAATTCATCAGCTTTATAGCTTTCTCCTTCGGGTGTGTTCAGAAAAAACATATATACCTCCAAGCTGAAGGGAGTCAAGACGATCTCTTTCTTTCATTTCTCAAAGTACGTCCTACAATGCAAAAGCGAGAGAAAAAATTCACAGAATAACTGGAATTCTTTCTCGACGATTCTTTCCCGTAAAATGTTTTTCCTGTGTCCACCATTTTCTTCGCTGGTCGATACTCACGAATCTTTATATATATATATATATATATATATATATATATATATATATATATATATATATATATACATATATATATATATATATACATATATATATATATATATATACATATATATATATATATATATTCTTTTTTTTTTTTTTGGGGGGGGTGTCTTTTCAGGACCCCATGGAAATACCTATCCATTTTTAAGTCCTTTTCTCTCCAGGTTCAATTTCTTGCACATTTCCTTATGCCATTTAACATCTCGACACCAGAGTTGGAGGAGAGTTAAGGATAACATGGGTGGAGGGTGTCTTGGTCCCTGGCATTGATAGGCGATGCCCTGGGACCATAATACTGCAAGTAGCGCCCATACACCTCAGTTTTCTCTTTCACTAGCAACGTAACTGGGTTGTTCCCCAATTCAATACCCTTTCTCACTTGCCCACATTCTACCTTCCGCTTGCTACTTGTAACTCTCGAACACATAAACACTACTTCTTTAGCTACATTCCACTCCCGTACACTCCCTTAGTTTTGTTCATTCTAACCTTCATCTTTTGTGAGTTTGAGTTGTCAATGTAAACAATTGCTCGATGTTCTTAGATATGTCATTTCACAAAAGCCCTTTAATAAAAGTATACAATATTTCGTAACGAGATATTTCCGGGTTGCTACTATGGAATGAATGTGAACACTATCCTTAACGAAGAACTACACTTTGACCACTGACCTCAGACGTACACCTCACATGCAATGAATCAGATTCTGTATGTCAGATTACGACGACACGTAGAAGAAGTTGCCAAGGATTTAATTTCCACCTTCACGAACCAAAGGTACAACTCAAAATTCTGAGCCATTACCATGAGGAAGATGATATGGTACGCTTCGAGGCGTCAATAACTTTCACGTCTCGGCTGGTCAATATAATCAGCAATTATGATTATACGTGTCTAACCAAGACGGAATAATCACCTCCTTCCCTTCACCCGAAATAGAAAAGGCAGTTCAGATGACGTGATTTACAACAGGAAAAATGAGTTTCAGGCGAGTCGCTGAAATTTCTCCAATACAGATTATATTCTCCTATTTCAAAATCTTTCCCCAATCCAGGCAACTCCTCCGTTATAGCGTATCACATTCTATTTCAAAAGCTTTTCCCCCCCTCATCCAAAGAAGCACGATAACCCAAGCAGATCCTTTACTCCCTGACGCTATCATGTCTGAGCAAAAGCCATCCATCAT
This sequence comes from Panulirus ornatus, assembly GCF_036320965.1. Taxonomy (NCBI): domain Eukaryota; kingdom Metazoa; phylum Arthropoda; class Malacostraca; order Decapoda; family Palinuridae; genus Panulirus; species Panulirus ornatus. The sequence goes on from NC_092251.1 coordinate 11,060,316, forward strand.
TTGTCTTCAATGAAACTCGCTCCTGAATACAACAACTCAAATATCCATCAAGAAGATTGACAGCTTATTGGAAAGCCGGGTGTTCCTTCGACACAAACACCACGGCTCTTCATTCTTTGCCCCCCCCAATCTCACCGCAGGAGCAAGACAGATGCCCATCAAATACACCTCTCATCAAATTCACTTCTGCGTCCCGTGAGGTCGGGTGGTTCACAATGGGGACGCCCAAGTTTATGGTGATGGGAGACAGACCTCATTCACCCACCGTGTTGCCTTGACTCATGGTAGAGCTTGTACGGAGTTGATGGTCCCTGCCGAGTGTGTGTGTGTGTGTGTGTGTGTGAGAGAGAGAGAGAGAGAGAGAGAGAGAGAGAGAGAGAGAGAGAGAGAGAGAGAGAGAGAGAGAGAGAGAGAGAGTTGAATACATGGACAGATAAAGTATCACGCAGACATATTAGATTCGTACACCGATAGATAGATGTAACTCTCTCTCTCTCTCTCTCTCTCTCTCTCTCTCTCTCTCTCTCTCTCTCTCTCTCTCTCTCTCTCTCTCTCTCTTTAATGACACTACCTCAACACCAGTCTTAACCTTCTCAAACTCGAACGACCGTCTCATTAGCTGTCTTCTACGGCGTTCTCTTCGTCTAATAGAAGGCATTTGCGTTACCTCGTGTGTGTGTGTGTGTGTGTGTGTGTGTGTGTGTGTGTGTGTGTGTGTGTGTGAGAGAGAGAGAGAGAGAGAGAGAGAGAGAGAGAGAGAGAGAGAGAGAGAGAGAGAGAGAGAGAGAGAGAGAGTTGAGAGTCGACATCGTCCCCAACTTTCGCCAGACTCCCACATCAGGAGAATAGTAAAGGAGGCAAAATGCCTTCTGGCAAGCATTAGAAGTGCAGTAAAGTTCGTGGATAAGGAAATAAGGAAACATACAGTGACCTGTTCCCGAAGTTGAATAACCTTATCCAGTACGATCAACGCACCGAAAAAAAGCACAAAGAGCTGATAGAGACGGTCCAGAGGCGGACGACGACAAAGATAGCAACAGAATAAAGAGAGAGACGAGTTACAGGAAAAGGCTGGATGCCTTCATTTTTCCCACCGTGGAAGACAGAGGAGAGATGGTTGACCCTATCATAACATTGAAGTTCTTAAAACAGATCGATGACAGAGACGGCAATCAGTTCTTCGAGACGTGCAGAGATGGAGCGACCAGAAGACATAGCGTGAAATTAGGCGAGAGAGCTGTTGAAAAAAAATGTGTGAAGTCCTATTGTAAGAGTAGTGGATGAATGGAATATAAACAATAATCAATGAAGATAAGGTAAATGCGGACAGCATACAGAAATTTAAAGACTTGTATGATAGTAGATAATTTTCAAAAGACGAAGCCCCACGAATGTACGAGGGAGAGAAAATAAACACAGGCAGAAAGGACAGACAAATGCATAGACACAGACATAAATTGATACATAGATAGGGGTAGGAGGAAGGACGAGGCATAATGTGCCATCCCGCGCCCCGTACATAGAGTTAGTTGTAAATTGGTAATTACACGCACACATGTATTACAATAACACCCCATCATACTCCGTTGACGGTACCTGTAAACACCCCTTCTCCAAACCTTCATTTCCCGGAGAGAATGAAGCCGCGCGTATGGGAACAAAGTGCATAGAGAAACCCATTCTCATGCCTCGAGTGAACGGCGTTCCGGCAGTATATTATCAACCCCACGCGTCTGACACCTTGTTAACAGCAACAAAACACGAGCTCCTGATGCTACCTCCTCACGCCACGATACTAAATCATATCAAGGCCGAGTTCTAAATGCGTTGGTAGAATCTTGATGCACGTACACATGGTCTTGGACTGATGGACATGCAGCATTCTGATACCCATTAAACCACTTATTATACACGGGAGATGAGTTCAAAAGCCTTATACGCGCCATTGCCCGTTTGCTTTGGCGTCTATGAACCCAATTCCCTCCACAGTTACTCGATATTCGAGAGTCGAGCTCTATAGCACAGGAGAGGCATGGAACAGGACAGAGCACCTCTGGTTGATAAAGACATACGTTGATGGAGACAAGGTAGAGTCGCTCAGAATGGTCCAAAACTAAATTACTTATTATAGGAACAGGTGTCGAAGAAAGATACGTATAAATAAGATCTTTGTTGTAGTTACTATTATTATCATTATCATTACTATAATTATTATCATTATTATCATAGTAGTAGAAGCAGTAGAATTATGGTTCTTGTCATAATTATCATGATCATTATTATTATCACCATCATAAGAAAATGCGGTAAGAGGTGAAGAAAAAGGTGCAGGGGCTGAAAAAGAGGGCAAGGGAGAGTTGAGTTGAGCTAGTATCAATGAACTTCTGGGAGAATAGAAAATATTTCGGAGAGAGATTCAAAATGTGATAGGAAAACGAGAGAGCAAATGGGAAAATCAGTGAAGGGGCAGATGAGTGAAGTGGAGACTTGGTAATTATTCTCAAGGACTGATGAATATGTTCGATGACAGAGTGGCAGATGTAGGGTGTTCTGAACGTGTAGGCAACAGCAGCAGGGAAATGCATACTCCATTAGGGTGAGCAGTTCTTTGACGAAGATGTATCCCCAGTGATACAGCCGAGGCAAAAGGTGACTTTTCACCCGCGATGCTATCTCGGGCAAACGGAGTCCGGTAACACCTACATAAATACGAACACACACACACACACACACACACACACACACACACACACACACATAGATAGATAGACAGATGATAGATTGATAAATAGCCCAGGTATACATCATACTTCTGGAGTTATGAGGTCTATCATATTCAAGGATCGAAATCATGTATCGACGCAGCGCACCACAGATCTCGCGATTAATGACCATCATATCACACACGAGCGAACTGCATTGGCGTTGCCTCTGACACAGCGAGCATTCTCCCACGCGCTGCCTTCCTCTCATTGCCTCCGACCTCCACGCTGTGTGAGGATTATCGCTCATCAGTACAACAGCAGCAGCTCGACCCTACGAGGTTGTGGAAGATGGTATACAACGCGGCTAGCTCTTGTGCAATGATGAGTATTCACCTGACATTCACTCACACACGAAGCGAAAATAGCATCTGAAACGGGCACTTAAGAGCATATACTACCCTCACTCCCTCGCTGCAGGGGGGAAAAGAATATCACAGTTCTCAACGAACTGCCAGCTATGTCTTATGGACATCTGTGGCCGAGTGGATAAGCGGCTCCGACTGTCGTCATCGAATCTCTCTGTGATGGGATATATGTACTGCTTAGGGGTAAGTTTCAAGCGCTCCGTTATCTTCGTAAATCTGCGTTGTTTCCTTTAATAACGCGCAGTATTCATGTTCGAGACCAAAACACGATTTTTAGGGATTCACGTAACACGAATTAAAACGAAAAAAAAAAATCACAATTTGTTCCATAAAAAAAACATTGTTTACGTGGATCCTAAGAAAACTAAACGCAGTTATGGAAATGACTAATTGTAGTATAAAGACTACCAGCAAATATAATAACAATTATCGATATAATAATAATGATTTCAACAATGATAATAGTAATTTCAATAGCACTACCACTACTACTACTAATAATAATAATAATAATAACAACAATAATAATAATGATAACGCTTTTATCTGCTGTCCCCATTTTGTCAAAACCAGGTCTTAAGCTACCAACTTGGCAATGCCATGTCTCCCAATGGTGGAAACTCTCAGATGTCTTCTAGAATCCGATATACTTACATTCGTCTTCCAGTCTGAACTAGAAACGCGTGTGTGTGTGTGTGTGTGTGTGTGTGTGTGTGTGTGTGTTCACTTTTACGTACGCAATTAACGTCACAAAACCAGAAGTATTCTCATTTTGGAATGTAATTTTGGATGAGCATATTTCCATTTTCTTTTTTCCCACTGTGTAAGAAAATTCCGATGTTTCTTTCGCACTCCCGAAGTGACTGACGCCCGTCAAGGATTTTCGTTTCTCTCGGGCAATATTGTGGCTTGCTTGCAACACACACGAGGAAGAAAGACACAAAATTGCAAACTGGGGAAAAAATAAGCGAGCAATATGAAAGCTACCAATTATATATACATACATCTTTCTTTCATACTATTCGCCATTTTCCGCGTTAGCGAGGTAGCGTTGAGAACAGAGGATTGGACCTTTGAGGGAATATCCTCACCTGGCCCCCTTCCCTGTTCCTTCTTTTGGAAAATTAAAAAGAAAAAAAGAGAGGGAAGGACTTCCAGCTCCCCGCTCCCTCCCCTTTTAGTCACCTTCTACGACACGTAGGGAATACGTGGGAAGTATTCTTTCTCCCTTATCCCCAGGGATAGGGAATATATATATATATATATATATATATATATATATATATATATATATATATATATATATATATATATATATATATATATATCCTTGGAGATAGGAGGGAAAGAATACTTCCCACGTATTCCCTGCGTGTCGTAAAAGGCGACTATAAGATGAGGGAGCAGGGGGCTGGAAATCCCCTCCAAGAAAGAACAGAGAAGGAGACCAAGTGAGGATTTCCCTCAAAGGCCCAGTCCTCTGTTCTTAACGCTACTTTGCTAACGCGGGAAATGGCGAATATGTAGAAAAAATATATATATAAAAATACCTTCCATACTGACACAGGCAATAGCAGTGACAGTGCAAAATATCACACCACCCAAAAAACAACAACAGCCAGAGTTACAATAACAGAAAAACAATTTATGAATCACAAATAGAAATTACAGTAAAAATATATGTGGGGGGGGGGAAAAAATAAATGCAACCCACCTGAAATATCTCGATATTAAACATGACATCAATTCTGCAGTCTTCGCACTCCTGTAAGATTACACGAAGCAAGTCAGCGACTCGATCTTTACCTCGCAGATATACCTCCTTTAATCTCGTACTATACTCTTGTGTTCGGTGGTCATGAATGAGCTTTATACCATCAATTTTAGCTGCTCTTGCCACGGCTGATGCTTCGTCGGTAGAGTGTGCAAGAGGAGCAGGCAAAGACCTTAAACAAGGCCAGAGAGAAGATAATGAGTTTCTCTAATCAGTTTGTAATTGTCTCCTATTATCTCCCCCTCAATTAGTTCACATTAATTGTGGGAGAAGGGAGAGGAGCAAGGAAGTTGTGGAGAGCTACGGGGTGGTGGACAGGAGGAGGAAGGGGACTCCAGGAAGAGACGAATAGAATGATTGCGAGTAAAAATGAGAGAGAAAAATGCGAAATGTCAAAATGAGATAGATTAGCTGAGAGACAGATTAACACAAAGGGAACGATAAAGTTATCCAGCTTAACAGAATGCTTACGTATGAGTATTTTTGAAAAATGTTTGCAAAAAGAGACAGTGTTAAGAGCGTAGCACTCGCCAAAGGAAAATATACAGTTACGAAGAACAAATTGTGTGAGTTACGTGTTGGCATGAGTTAAATATGAGAAGGAGAAGTTGTTTGTTTGTGGACTGAGAGCCAACAGTCCATGTGTGGATGAGACAGAACGAAAAGACTCCTACCTGGGCCAAAGGAGCGAGACATAACAGCCGTTGAAGTGCTGGGTAACTGCACAGATGTCACTAACCCACTCGACAACCAGGCGAGAAGTGCTGAGAGAACTTCTCTGGTCGGTGGCTGCCTACTTACCAGAGAGAGAGAGAGGGAGAGAGAGAGAGAGAGAGAGAGAGAGAGAGAGAGAGAGAGAGAGAGAGAGAGAGAGAGAGAGAGAGAGAGGGCTGTGCATCCCTTCATACACACAGTAAAGTTTCAATACACCTCGAAGCTTTGGAACTCTCGACCCCTCTCATGTCTTTCCCAAAAAGCTAAGACCTGGAACGTTTTAAAAGACAGGATTTTCACTTCCACAAAAATTCTTGATATTTTCCATTTTCTCTTGTTTTTTTTCCCCCTTTCATTAACCTCTCTATATTTCAAGTAAGGCCCGGCCTCGTTGTGGACTTTCATCCGACCATTTACAACGTAGAAAAAAAAGGCAATACACCGTTATACATTCTGACCACTTACCACAACTCACCAGGTACACCACGTACTTAGCAACCACTGACAGTTACAGCATGACAAGCCTACAAGCACATGGTGGCGGATACTACATATCATATGCTAGAGAGTGACGACCTCCTGTCCAGCGTTACTCAATGCAAGACCCAAAATTCATCTTCAGTTAAATAACATTAAGTCCAAACACGCAATGTTTCCCGCCAGTGTTGCACTTGTTTCGTTCATAGAGAGTCGGCATTTTGGGTTTCTTTTCTCTGGTGGCACTTTATGGAGTCTGCCGTCTGCCCTTTGGTCAAGAGACCTACACTTCCCTGCGACACACACCCCTTCCGCAGCGTCTGCGTAACGAATGAAGAGAGAGAAATCGAGAACTGAAAACTGAATAACTCGGGACTTTTCCGGATAATTTGGCGCATTCAGATAGCGGTTCTATTTCTGACCGTGGACTGGGCCAATTATTTCCATCAATTATTTTCATAATAAAAGAAGGAATGTAGCGAGACCAGAGATATATATCGCTAGGAAATCGCGTTGGATACGTCCCCATGTATCGAGCTCTCTACTATGTTTGCCAAGACGCAATTCATATAAATTACTTCTGGAAAAGTTTGGGTAAAACTGAGACGACAGAAAAAAAAGAAGAACGTTATATCATTGTCACGAACAGAGTAAGAGAATGAAGAAAAGAGAAAGGCACTTTCAAGGGGAAAAGAGAAGGGGAATAACATATGGGAAACAAGATGATGAGAGATGGACAGCCAAATGTGGAGGAAACGACAAAAGGTAGGAAGATAAAAGAAGAAATGATAAAAGGAAAGGAGTGAAGACGAGAACTGCAGAAAAAACTTATAGGGAAGAGACTAAATGATACTAACAGCCAAGACTATGAGAAGCATATGAGACACCAATAAAGATAATAATGAAGTTTACCACAATAAATTCTGAAGTTGAGACTGTTTACAGTAAGCGAGTCTCAGACTTGTATTCTGAACAAGGACAGGAATAAGAGAAATAAGTCCTGAAGCAATAAGAGGAGAGGGAAAAGTCTTGAATTTAGGATTTAAGAAAAAAATCAAAGAACAGATCAGTAGACTCTGCCTAAAGAAACAAAGATTGACTGTCTCTCTATCTCTCTCTCTCTGGAGCGAAACATTTCTCAGAACGCAACTAAATATATCTCATACTTCTCGCTGAGGTACCCCACCTGCTGCGTCTTTAGTTCTAGCGTCCTCCTATACACACGCTCTCCTGCTTTTAATGATCGAAGTGTGCAAGCACCTGCAGACACACCACCAGCCCAACCACTCTCCCTTCGCTGCCGCAGCCCACCTCGTTCTCAAGCCTCCGGGAACCACGAAGTTCTCGGAATTTTCATCACTCGAGCTACATTATCCAGCACTGCCGACGCCCCGTGTGGACTCGGGCGAGGCTGGAGCAATATCTGGTGAATATTGAAATGAGTACTGATCTGCAGGCCTTGCATCCGCTCGCGAATATTGCTATTTCTTATGCTAAGTTTATCTGTTACGCTGGCGACGGCATCGGCAAGCTGGGCCGATGGGATTTATACCATTTTTCTTTTGTCTAGAATTATACAGCAAACAAATTTGATATCCCATAGTAATTCCGCTTAACACACACACACACACACACACACACACACACACACACACACACACACACACAAACTGACATATTTCTTTCTTGTATCTCCGCTGATGATGTGATCATTACCCGAAAGTGCATTTCGGAACTGATCGTGTTTCACTTCCCCGTGGATTAGAAGGTATATATATATATATATATATATATATATATATATATATATATATATATATATATATATATATATATATACAAAGCTAAAGTTAGGAGAGTGAGCAACACGAGAGTAAAACTCTCTCCCCGTAACACACAATACTCCTTCGTATTCCTTGCGTGTATGAAATGGTGACTAAATGGGGCCGGAGCTGGGGGGCGGGCTCTGAAAACTCTTCCCTTCTTATATTATTTCTAAAAATGTGGAACAGGAGCCATATGAAGAGAAAGTCGGGTACGTGGATACCTCCTAGAAAAAGGAATATTTTATATACATTCATCATCTTGTTACTTTATGATGCTCTTCATCTCCCTCTTACGTTTTTCTCCCTTCCTTTTCCTCCTTCGTTCTGCTCCAGGCAGTACTGAAGCAGCACACGTTGCATATTCCACTCTCAAACAAGTGCTATACCAAGAACGTGGTTACGCTACAGTATCAGGCTTAAACTATCACAGAGAACTAATAAAGAAAGTCTAGAGGAGAGCAGCGGAGACTTGACTTAGAAATGAGAGAGCTGACTTCCAGCTAAGGGCTAGAGACTATAAACTTGACCAGAAAAGTATAGGATAACTTGATCGGAGCCTTTAGGTTATCAAACCACATTTACCGACATTTTTTTTATTTCGACGTCAACAATGAACATTTCTTCGAAAAAGGCAAAGAAGATTTTACAACCCGAGGCCTTTACTCGAAATCAATCGCGGAACGTCTTCGAAAAAGAATGTAAATAAGCTCTTTTACAGGATGACAGCAGTGGATTAATGAACTCGAGTGAGTACCGAGACTGAGAAATCGAGACAACAAACAGAAGTTTTAAGAAAGAAAAAAAATGTATGATAGGAGAAAAAAAATATTTATGATAGGAGAGAGAAGAGAGTACAAGAGATGGTGCCCATTAGAATGTAGTACTCCCCACCCCCATTCCCCCACCCCAACCAACCCCACAGAAGAGTTAATAGGCAATTTGAAATAGGTAAGTACATCACGGACGTCTGGGTGAAAAGCCTCGTCACTACCGTATATCTTGGCAAGATTAATGCACCGCAAATCATCCTCCACCGTATACAGTCTATTGTGGGACATAATAACCTTGATTTTATAATATCCTTCGCCCTGTCGAGGTCTACGATTCTTCAGCGACTGAAAATGGACACAAGAAAAAGTAAAAGCAAAATTCCGTGTCTCCTCCTCCTCCCCTGCCATCATCATTCACGACACTGAATATACTGTGGATCCTTCATGTAATTAATTACTTGAGCTTTTCACCCGAGGCCTGACTCCCTGTGTGTGTTGATGGTGGTGTCTTCTTTCACAACTTTTCGTACCCTCCAAGTGGTATATATATATATATATATCTAGAAGTCCTATTACATAACCTTTCCCCTCCCCCCCTTCATTTTATGACATCCATCTCTCTCTCTCTCTCTCTCTCTCTCTCTCTCTCTCTATATATATATATATATATATATATATATATATATATATATATATATATATATATATATATATACATACATACATATAACATGCAAACCTCCAACAGCCAGGATCGAACCCGGGGCCCCTGTGCAACAGGCGGGAGCGCTACCGCTACGCTATGATCTGTAGGGAGTACGTGGCTTGCAGCCACTCACCACCAAGGCTCTACCGGCATTACCAGGTTATTGGAAGGGGGTTAGGTTAGTAACGGCCGCGAAATGAGCCAGTGCTTCGATGGCTGTCGAGTTTCAGTCCTTGTGGCCCAGTTTGCTGCCTGTTTTTTCTGCCTCACCCACACGTGGGCCACTGCCATTCAAGGCCACACATATGCAACCTTTCCCTCTCACACTGAACACCTGACAACACAAAAGTCACACGAATCGTTTGTCCGTGCAGTGAGCCGTAAGCGATACGCACCAACCGTACCAATTGGGCCTAGCCTCTTCACCACCACCCAGCACCACTGGTGAGGACATCACCACCACCCAGTACCACTGGGAAGGGCCAGCACCAATGGAGGTGGCATCACCACTGGGGATAGCAGTGCCACCACCCAGCATCACTGGTGAGGGCAGCAGCTCCACTAAGCACCACTGGGGATGGCAGGCGTCTTGATCATGATCAAGGTCATATATTCCTATTATACACCAGCCACGGGACTTCCGGCCGTCTGGAGACTAACAGGAAGGTTGGTTATCGCGTCTCCGCCAAGCAACGTTAACTTTAGCAAGCAAACCTCACCTGTCGGGCATGAGGCAAGCCAGTTTATGGTCTCTCTCAGACCAGGACTTGCTGTACAGGCACTGAGGTCCTCTAGTGCCAGAGAGTCATGAGTTCGTGTGATACTGCATGATACTGGCGCGGTATGCGTGTGTGTGTGTGATGACGGGGCACTGCATGCTGCCGCTTGCTACGTAATTCTAACAGCGCCTGCAGTCTATATTTCCAATGGGATCAGAACAGCGTCCCAGTGGCGGACAGTTCCATTATAACTGGATCGTATAACGCAAGTGCGAATAACCTCTTCATTCCAGGGGTACGTGTGATACCCCCTGAGCAGAGGCCAGTGAGTTAGCTCGTGTACAGACACACCAGGCAGGTGGGGAGGAGCGAAAGGTGCCTCCCCTCACTCTGGTTCACAAAATTCTGACCTCGAGTGAGCAAGGCACGGAACTGCTCCTTATCTGACGGGGCTTCTGCTCTACATTCATGAGAATAACTCATTCTCTCGCAAGTTATATGAGAGATTAAACGAAAAACATTAAGATGCTTGAAACATCGCAAGGTATACGAGAGACTAAACGGAATACATGAAGATGCTTGAAATCTGATCCTGTACGAGGAGGAAATGTTCGCAACGCACAAAAGCAATCACGCATCAACTACTCATACATTAAGAATCTAGAAAACACCGAGGTCACATATTGAGCTTATAAACAACTTATATACAACTTCACTTATACAGAAATCTATGAAAAAAAAACATCAGACCGACAAGATTTCATTTACATATAGTCGTAAATAATTAAACTAAGGAGCGAGTATATGTTTATGCTAACAATCACACACAAGAATTTCCATGAAACACTTTATTTACACAAGAATATCCTCAACACCTAAGAAGGTGTTGAGGATTTTTCGGTCGAGGATGTATGCATCTTGAAGCTGACGAGCCTTAAATGACCCTGGACGATTAGTGAGGACCGAGCAACAACCGAGTTAGTAAAGCTACAGAATCCATGCAATGACATGAAGTGGACCAAGCTGTACTTCAGAATACGAGTACGATGTAATGTACATTTCAAACTCTTACAGCAGCATCTCCAGTGTTTACAAGACGTTGACTTCAGCAAACTGAATTACTACACCCAAGACAGGAGATCTAGACGTCCATATAGTGACATACGAGCACACAGACCACAACAAGCGAGATAATCTCGTATAAACACAAGCCTCTTTCAGACTTGTGAATCAATGAAGTGTACACTAACCAAAAATTTAATGCCTCGAATGCATTAAAGAAAATAACGAAATAACTGGTAGACGTCTTAACCAAACGCTCAAGTTCAGCTTAAAAGACAAAAGCAGAACCAACGTGTCAGGAAGCCGCAGATTTCCCCGCGTCTCATCAAGACAAGACGTATCGAACATCGCATGAAATATCCCAGCGTGTCACTTCCCAACGCCCAACAAATCTGGCGTTTCTCAACTTGTGGTCACTGAACCCGCGGAGCAGACGCGAGGAGGAACAAGTCGGCGTCTAAAACTCTGTATAGCTATTGTTGGACTCGCTGGTTGTCAACAGATATTAAGCCAGGACCCGCATCATGAACGGCAAACACACAAGAAATTGTACATTAAACTTTTATCATACACATCATTGAATAACGAATCTCCACAGTTAATCCCCATCTAAAGATTTTAAAGCTGTAGAATATGCATAATATCTTAAACATTCGCGAATCGAAAAGTTTAAATGCAAAATTCAATCTTCTTCATCATCCTTCAGAAGAATATCTTAACTATACTACCAGAATACGAGATAATATAGGTGAGAGACGATGAGGAATATCTCTACTACATCAATAAAGATAATGTAAGCGAGAGATGTGATGAAGGACTGAACAAAACAAGACACCAGAGACAGACGAGTCCCGCCAACTATGGTTTGTTCTCTCTTCTCTCGTTCTTTCTCACTTTCATGGTCTCTCTCTCTCTCTCTCTCTCTCTCTCTCTCTCTCTCTCTCTCTCTCTCTCTCTCTCTCTCTCTCTCTCTCTCGTTGTTCCTATCCACCATTGGCACGGATGCGTCAATTAGGTGTTTCAAACTAAGGGATTATCTTTTTTTTTTCCTTCTTCGTTGTTTTCACCCGCGGTCGCTTAGGCACCAGGTCACGTTCTGGTCCTCGAAGTAAACAAATAAAAGCAGCCGAGATTCCTCCAGGTGGCAGTGAGGCGGCGAGAAAATAGTGTTATGGTTTCCCGCGGAAATATTACCGTCTGAGACCAGAGAAAACATGACAACCCAGTTATCCTCACCTCCTTCACTGTCACCTCAACCCCAGCCTTCATCCTAGAGAATGGGGCCCTCTTCTCTCACTGCTCTATATATCTACGTGGCAGCATGAAATGCTTTCTGGCTGTCTGGACATAGACAATTCACCCAGCTTTTTCTTATGTCTAACACAGAGCTCACTCTCTCGTAGAAATCTACAAATACTCATATATTTATATATATATATATATATATATATATATATATATATATATATATATATATAGATAGATAGATAGATAGATAGATAGATAGATAGATAGATAGATATATAGATAAATATAGATAAATAGATATTGATAGATGAATAAAGAGATAGATAAATAGATATTGATAGATGAATAAAGAGATAGATAAATAGAAGGATATAGATAGATAGATAGATATAGATATATAGTGGTAGTATGAGACGCTAGCTGTGATGTGGACCCGGATTGCAAAATCTAATCTTGCTAGATGCTCCCTGCAACTAAAGCGATGATGATTGAAGCATTCGGCTCGAACATCCAGTGGGTAAAAAGGAGGAGGGATGAACCCTTGGGAAGATATAGAAAATAACGGGTGGCCTGTCTGTCTCTACCGCCTCAGCAGACATCCCCCTAGACGGGCGATAGGCGCTTTGGTCGTGTGGTTCAATCTACCGGTCACGCAGACGATCCTCAGGACGACCCGTTGTTGTTTCTGCCACACTGAAACTCTCATTGTGTGGGAGTACACATGCGCCTCTCCTAGTGAGGGAGGTAGAAAGAAAGAATGAGATACGAGATGAAATAGTGAAAATGATCAGTGGAAAAGAAGTATGTGTATGAAGCGCAGGAGAGGCAGGAGATGGGAAAAGATGGAAAGCGATGAGGTAATACAGTGGAATTATTCCACAATAGGATGGGCATGAGAAGCGTCAGGCGACAGATGTTCTATCATATGAAATGAACGTAGAGAACGAAACACAATTTTGGAAATGGAAATCGTGGGAGAAAATGCCAAAATCACCACCACAACCACCATCATTCCCTGGTCATTTGGGCATCTCACTTGCTCTCACCATTTCCCCTCTTCAGTTTTCCCTTGGTCAAGCTCAATGAAAACCGAGCGTAATTTCCTCTTTCGCGAGCAATACCACTTACCCCGAGACCTCTCTCTAAGGAGGAGCCCTGGTGTTACCCAAGGACTTCTTTCCAGAGGCTCCAGCGGACCAAAAAAAGTCGCGCTGCTTCCAGCCATACACATCCAGACTCGCTTGATGACACGCTCCTCGGGAGCAGTGGCCTACACAGTTCCTGCAAAAGGAGGAGAGAGCAGCAACATCACGGTGGACGAAGGGGAAGCGCTAGTGAGAGGTGATACCTGGAGAACTGATGCGGTGGAAGGCTTTTAATTCCACTCAGGCTAAAGACGGAGGTGTAGGGGAGAGCCACCCGACGTATGAGAACAGTTCTGCTTACACGGGTTAATAACATTCCGTCTCATGTGGAATAGCTGCTCACAACAGATATAACTGGGTCACATATAAGACACTCTTGGATTCAAGAGGCGGGTGTCATGCTGTTCATTACTTAGGGTTTCCAGGGTAGAGAGAAGGATATGGTTACAACCGATACATTTACGTTAATGAAAGGAGGAACTGCAGCGGTGTAAAACTGAATAGTTGGAACACGAATGATCCTTCTGAAGAGTTCTAGGGATATATTAAGCTCTAGTACGACTGGGTATAACCAAGTTTACTGTTTCCTCACTTCAGGTACAGCACAGATGGGAAATGAGAGAGAAGACATATATATGTTCAGCACGAGAGAATATACGAGTAATGGTGTTAGGAGGAGAGTGTAAGTACATGGGAAGGACACATCCTAGGAGACCTGATGATCTACGACGAGGTTATCTGCTGCAGGACGGCAGTCGTATCCTAAAGACACTAGTCTGATTCGTCGTAGACAGAATAGCAAAGCAGAGTACACCGCCCCATTCGGTGAATTTTTGCACAAAAGCCGATAGGAGAGAGGGAAAAAAAAATGCTGAAAAGAAACACTATGTGGTACGTATATACGGCCATGAAAATTTTATAGGATGTTCGGGACGGTGATAGTGGCCGGGTTCCCTGGGAGAAGAACCAAACCTAACACGGAAAAAGATAAGCAAAAAGTAGAATTCCACACAAAAATCTTTTTCCTTCTTGAAACAGGTGTATTTACTGATAACAGGTATCAATGAAGTATCTGTCTGGCCTCAATTTGGAGGTATTCATAGCTTTCCCGTTAAAACCCTCTGGGGTAGTGTGGGGTGCAAGAGCTGAAGGTACCTCTAGGGGCCTGCGGTAGTGTGAGGTTCAAGAGCTGGAGGTACCTCTGGGGGCCTGAGGTAGTGTGAGGTGCAAGAGCTGAAGGTACCTTTAGGGGCCTGGGGTAGTGTGAGGTACAAGAGCTGAAGGTACCTTTAGGGGCCTGGGGTAGTGTGAGGTACAAGAGCTGGAGGTACCTCTGGCGGACCTGGGGGAGGTGTGAGGTACAAGAGCTGGATGTATCTCTGGCGGACCTGGGGCAGTGTGAGGTATAAGAGCTGGAGGTACGTACCTCTAGGGACCTGGGGCAGTGTGAGGTATAAGAGCTGGAGGTACCTCTGGGGGACCTAGGGTCGTGTGAAGTACAAGACCCCGAGGTACCTATGGGCGGCCTTGGGTAGTGTGAGGTGCAAGACCTGGGGGTAAGGTGAGGTAGGCAGGACAAGGGAAGGTAAAGGGAGAGAGCGCAGGAGGTGGGCAGAGCAGGAAGGACGGGTGTGCACCAGGACAGGTGGAACAGGAGTGTAGCAAGCAATGCAGTAATGGAGTAGGAAGAGAATGGATAGTAATATATATGTATGCATGTACGTATATATACACATTTATGCATTTCCTCTTTCGTCTGACACATGATGCTCTCTCCTCTGCCCACAAAAGCCCTCCCAGAAAAAACGACACAACATTTGCCCATTCCATATATCAGACACAGGAAAAACGAGATATTTTACCGGGTGTTGCCCCAAGAAGAATGCATAAACATGTATGATATATACAACAGCTGCTGTATATAAGTAAACTCTGCATTTCATACTGCCTTCTAATCCGAAACAAACAAGATATTTCATTTTACCCCGAATTTTCAACATGTAAATGAGTTCTCTCTCTCTCGAAACACATTCTATAAGAACACATTTTTTCTTTATAATGACATTACGGGCTGGAACAGTGGATCTTTGCCCCAAACCAAGCGAGTAGCCCCTTTTAAGATCTTGGCTAAATTTCTTTGACCGTATTAGTGTCACAGTCATGAGGTAGTGAATTACAGAACCGTAAAACTAGGCGGAAAAAAAAAAATATTGCATCTTGGCTCCATTTTTCTCCGAGCCTCAGGCAATATCCCTCGTCTAAAGGAGGGGTATCGCGTGACTCGACGGCATCTTTATAATACGAGGAAGGTCCCCCATATATCAGAAATAGTTTTCCTCCCTCACAAAACAATATCCCTTGAACACATCCAGCCCCCCTCACAAGAGACGTTGAGCCCAACCCTACACAGAGTCTGGTATTATTTCTAAACTCCCCGTCACCCACGAACGACGGGGTAGAAAACGAGACATTCGTGGCAGACCAGTTGATCCCACTGTCTCCTCAACGAACGGAGTGACGAACACTTCAACGGTGGGTTACCTCAATCCTGTCTGGGTTAGACTGTGTTGAAGGGAAAGAGGAGAGAGAATGGAGAGAGATAGAGAGTGGAGACGGAGTAAAGTAGAGTAGGAGATGGTGGGAAGGGAGAGAGACACAGAGAGACAAACAGAATATGGAAGCGAAGGGAGGATAAGCGAGGTTATGAGAGGGAGCTGATACAGGCAGGGGAGGAAGCAGCCACTTGGGAAGGGTGTTAGTGGGGAGGATGTTACTAGGAAGGGAAACTGGTGGTGGCAGTAGGAAGGGGTATTATGGTGTAGTACGTGAGGACAGGTCTGGATAGGGAACTGGTGCTAAGAGGGGAAATGGAGGAATGGACAGCCGGCGGTACGTGGGGACAGGGAGGGATGGGCAATAGTGGTACATGAGGACTGAGAGAGATGGACAATAGTGGCAAGTGGGGACAAAGAGGAATGAGGAGTTGGTAGCACGAGGGGACCGAGAGAGATGAGGAGCCGACTGAATATAATCCGACAGGACTGTGTTGGGTTCTGCGAGATGGAAGGGGAGTGGATACAGCGGGTGGAGACAAGAGGAAGGAAGCGTCTGGGAGTTTAAGGTGGTATGAGACAGAATGGGGCTAGGTCAGTCACTATGAGACAAGAGGGGTAATTCATTCTAATAAAACCCACTCTGCTGCAATCATCGGTACCTGGTTTATCCGGCAGGCATATGCACGCGTTCTTTACGTATCATGTATACATGAGGATGTATAATGTGCAGCATTACAGAGTATGGATTAATGAAAAGGCAGCAACATGAGCACAAATGGTTATAAAAAGTTTTTTTCGTTGGGCTGTCGTCCCATAGAAATATGGAAGCACCATTAAGAACAACATGGAAGAGTTACCACTCACGTTCCCACGTGAAAATGCGAAAGAGAGAGAATGGTAAGGGAAAAGGCAGCGGACTTGTGCACTTAACATAATGAAGGCGTGGCGGTGGCGGCGATAGGCTGATCTGCAGGTGACGTGTTGGGTGATCAGTGGAGGCCCAGCAGGGAGAGCTTCAAGGGCAGAAAACTGAGGACTTGAAAAAGATTTACGGAATGGAAAAATCTCCAAGGACTTTATATATTCCCTTCTGCCTCATTATCATCTTTACTTTTATCATTATCACCATTATTACTATTACTATCATTATCATTGCTACTGCTACTACTATTATTATCAACATAACTCAGAATATGTACGCCTTGGATATTAGTTGAAAAAAAAGATCTCTTTCCTCATGCAATGTTATCATAGGACACATTAGCAGATACTAGAAGGAAAATGAGAAGGCATTTCTCATTAGATACTTTAGGTGAGCAATATACGATGGGAGAAATCTAAATCATCTGAGCAGTATCCATATATATATATATATATATATATACTCAGTCATATAGTTCCCGAACCTCTATCACAGGGCTCCTGCACCTTTAAGCCTGTTCTACGTGCAGTAGCAGGATAATGATTTTATCCAAAAAGAAAAAAAAAGAATACAATTGTATGGCTATAATGGACACACACTTACGTTATCCCTAACATTATCACTTCTACTTGTTCTATTTTTCTGCAGTCAGCTAATAACACGGCAAAAAAAGATTACTACAACCGCTTATGAAGTCCTTCAGCGATAATCCTGACAAAGGTCTGACAAGAGTGCCTTTTAGATGGTCTTTCTTCCTATCTTTCACTGTAAGCATTACTGTAGGTAAATGCAAACATACGAAGAACTCTTGATTAACTTATCCAAATTGAAAAATCAATTCAGAGTTCTCAAACATTTACGTAATTCACAATCGCGACGTAACATCAAAACAGTGTATATACATAGCCATTGTCTGGTGCAGACGTGTGATGGTTCCAATACACACCAGACATCACAAGTTAGTCACGACAGCCGCCTTTGTTAGACGCCTATGCTACATCCCTCACCCCACACTTCTCTGCCGCGCCTCCCAGCCAACTCTCAGAAGAATGGAGTATATAAAAATAGGCTGAACCTGCGTCTGCCTGCGACGGCCCGCCGCTGTGAGTAAGAGGGGCAAATTATTTTTCCCCCCACAACAGTTAATAACACGAGGCAGCATCTGCCGCAGCAGCAGCAGGAGGAGGAGGAGGAGCTGGTGCTGCTGCTGCGGTGGCCTGGGGGGTAAGGAGGCTCCTGGGTTACACCCGCCGGTGTAATGTACCGGGAGGATGTTTTTCCCTCTGTTTCTTCACCGCCACAGCGTCCACAATAACCTGTTGAGGTAATGCCCCTCCACGGAAATGCTGCAGAAGGGCTGAGAGAGAGAGAGAGAGAGAGAGAGAGAGAGAGAGAGAGAGAGAGAGAGAGAGAGTGAGAGAGGAGACAGCGAGTTTATTGTGTCGCTGCTTCTTCTGCCGATGCAGGACCTGCTCTTGCAGGGGTGAAATGCAGTAGTTAAGTCCCATTATTCGTGTCACTTTTTTTGCCTACTTATCTACATACATCTCCGACAATTACTTATGAACTTTAGTATATAGACATCACTTATAAACACCCTAGGGACTTTTTAAAGACTCCTACAGACCAAGACTGCGCTATTTCCAGTTGCAGGGAAATGTTTGACGAGACTGTATACCAGATGATACAACCTAGCCAAAGTACCATTTCACTCGCAGGGTAACCACGAGAAGGCGTGGTTCAGTAAAACACACACCCACACACGTATGTGTATATATATATATATATATATATATATATATATATATATATATATATATATATATATATATATATTTTTTTTTTTTTTTTTATACTTTGTCGCTGTCTCCCGCGTTTGCGAGGTAGCGCAAGGAAACAGACGAAAGAAATGGCCCGACCCCCCCCCCCCCCCATACACATGTATATACATACGTCCACACACGCAAATATACATACCTACACAGCTTTCCATGGTTTACCCCAGACGCTTCACATGCCTTGATTCAATCCACTGACAGCACGTCAACCCCGGTATACCACATCGCTCCAATTCACTCTATTCGTTGCCCTCCTTTCACCCTCCTGCATGTTCAGGCCCCGATCACACAAAATCTTTTTCACTCCATCTTTCCACTTCCAATTTGGTCTCCCTCTTCTCCTTGCTCCCTCCACCTCCGACACATATATCCTCTTGGTCAATCTTTCCTCACTCATCCTCTCCATGTGCCCAAACCACTTCAAAACACCCTCTTCTGCTCTCTCAACCACGCTCTTTTTATTTCCACACATCTCTCTTACCCTTACGTTACTCACTCGATCAAACCACCTCACACCACACATTGTCCTCAAACGTATATATATATATATATATATATATATATATATATATATATATATATATATATATATATATATATAATAATGATAATAATCATAATAATACAGAGAAAGAGTTGGAGAAAGAAATAGGTCCATCATGTACATAGCCATAACCATAATCCTTTTCCACCAAAAACAGCGAGAGAAAAAACGTATCTTTAAGTTTCTGTTTGCCAAAAAAAAAAAAAGTCGAGTGACCATTCATGAGAATAACGAAAGACCATAACACTTAAGCGTCCGCCGGCGTGGCCCAGGAACCCCACCATGATTGTCCAAAAATGTTTATCAAGATGACGGAGACAGAGAGACATAACCAGGTTCATGGCACAGGATACTGTGGGGCCAGGTTCACGGCACACTATGGGCCAGGTTCATGGCACAGTGTGGGCCAGGTTCATGGCACAGTGTGGGCCAGGTTCATGGCACACTGTGGGCCAGGTTCTTGACACACTGTGGGCCAGGTTCATGGCACACTGTGGGCCAGGTTCATGGCACAGTGTGGGCCAGGGTCATGGCACAGTGTGGGCCAGGTTCATGGGCACTGTGGGCCATCTCTAGAATGGGCCGCTGTGGCGTGGGATAAATACCCAAATTAGTGAGGTGTAATGTCTCTCTCATCTTCCTCCTCTGCCTGAATGTAGGTGAATGAGAGAAGAAACGGAGAATCCGCCACTTGAAAAGGCACCCAAAAATGTAGAAAATGTCGTCAAGGTGTTGACAGGGTGTACCGTGACGCAGAACTAAGAGTATGAATCAATGAGTCTGGTCACCTCTCCAGGAGAATTACGAAAAGACAATCTAATAAGAGAAGGTCCAGAGGAGGGTAACAAAGATGGCACCAGGTTTAAAAGAGTTCACTTACACCTTATACCAGCACCATACCAGCACCTGGTACGCCATCAGAAACAGTTGGTCCGGTTGACTAAGCTTCAATGTCTCCAGTAACCTTACGAAGTCCTAATGATTTATACAAGGCTAAAATGAAGGAAACTATTGTCTGCTCCTCTGCAGAGGATTAATAAATGAGGCTGCTTTCAGGCAAAAAACAGAGTCAGCCGCAATGAAATATACTTCACAAAATATACTTGTTAATACATACATATGTATAGTCGCACTACTTTAACCTACCACGGATCGCTTTCTTTAGGTATCTTGTTTCCTACCCTTCTCCCATCCCGTCGAGCCCTGAAGCCGAGTCGACCTCAATAAAACACGAGTTCGAAACTCCGAGCAGAGAAGAGTCACCTCAGGCTTTCCTCATCCCACTGAATACTTGATAGATTTAATGAAGCAATCTACCGCAAACCGCAACTCTCTTCGTATCTATGCTTTTCGGGATATGACTTTTGCCTTCGTAAATAAATGGATGAGAGAGCAAAGAGGAGATGAGGACACCTGGGAGAGGGACGGATGACTGGCGAGAGCGCGCAACGGTCATACCCAGATGACGAGACCCACTCGGAACACTATCATTTCGTGAAATCTCGGGAAAAAAAAAAACGGTGAACACATATCAAATATTCATGAGAAAACCGAATCTGAAACACGGATCATACGTATGAACACGCTAACCATCACAGGACAATAAGAGCTCTTCTTCCTAACCCAGTAATTATTACAGAGACTTCAAAACGTTACTAGCTTTGTATTCTGACCAGGAGCTGCTTCATACCATTCGTTTCACTCGCAACCCTGACTAAACAATGACCAGAGTGTAGATACCTCCCCACACAACTGTGACTTTAAAGAAACAGTCTTGAGTTCGTAAGTAAATGGGAGATGGCGAGTCGCGACTCGCTTATGGCATGTCAATGACTTCGCTCTGATGCTGTGTCTGTCGACATGGTAAAGGATGGATTAGTCGACAGCAACAGTTCAACTGGTCAACAGATTCATTAGTTGTGAAACAGACGGGTAATGTCGATGGCTTTGTGTTCCCAAGACACCTTAATAGAACAAGGTCAACTTGCGTTATCGTATGAAAAAGGTAATGAGCCCATCAGTGCGTTCACGCTGCCCATGGCATGTACACGAGACCGCTATAAGAGAACTCGTGATGCTGCCCTCGCTGTCCCAGGGGCGCCGCCCCAGCGTTCGCATAACCATCAGGAGAGAGTCGTGGCTACAAGCTGATGCTTGATGTCCAATCGGCAGGAGTGTGAGCGGAGAGAAGATTTCTCCAGGCGTCACTCTTGGCTCCTCCAGTCTGCCATAGATACTGCATGTCGAATGCTATAACCAAGCTATGACATGGTGTTAATACGACCATCTCTGCTGGCGTTAACAATACAAGCAACTCAGTAATCTTCCCGTTTGATGTTCATATCTGGTATATTGAATACATATACAGAAGCGAACAAGCCACTAGTCGTATATTCTCCTATGCTTCATAGCACATAAATCTAAATTCCTATTCATGAATCGCCTGATAATCAAGTAGATTGAGTTATCTTTTTAATATAAATCATACAAACGATGAAGGATCATCGTAGATGTGTATTCGAAGTCAATATAGATATCCTTGCGAAACAAATGCACGATCTCAAAATATTTCGCGAAATGCAATATTAGATGGTAAACACACTCGTTCGACATGAACTGAAGTATTGCCGGTGCAGTAATTGGCCCGTATTTCACAGGGACCTCTTGACTGCTAGCTGGCGCTAGAGCTATAATATTTCTCTATTGCATGTACAATTACACTTCTTTTCAATAGCCAGGAGAGACGGGTCAGACAGAGGTCATAAAACCATTGTTCACAACAATTACCAAGATTCACTCTAGAGTACTTTATGAAGTTGACAAGGTTTAGCAGATGGCTCTGCAATCACAGTGTGCGTGTGTGTGTGTGTGTGTGTGTGTGTGTGTGTGTGTGTGTGTACATATATATATACTATTTTTGTACATATATTCATTATACATTCGCCGTTTCCCACATCAGCGAGGTAGCGCCAGGAAACAGACGAAGAACGGCCCATTCACTCATATACACACATATACATAAACGCCCATACATGCACATACACATACATATACATGTCAACATATAAAAATATAGATATACATACACAGACATATACATATATATATAAGCATGTACATATTCATACTTGCTTGCCTTCATTAATCCATTGCGCTACCACAACAGGTGACTGCTACCATGACCATTAAGAGTAACGTGGACCTGGTTTGGAAAATGAAATTCTGATGGTCCGTGCACCGCCTTCACTGGTGGTAATACATCAGAGAAACTGCTGAGGGAAAAAAATGAAGATAAGGACTCCTTCCACTGAACAAGGATATTACTTGCTGAAACAACCCTGGCTTGTTGACATGTCCTAATTCCTTGATGACATAAGGGTAGTCAGTTATCAGATACGAAATATTAATCCAATCATCGTCAAAAATCTCTGGGAAAATCCTAAAACGTCATAGGGTATAGGGTGGATTGGATAATTCTAAAGGGGTTTATGATAGACTTTAAAAAAATGGATTCTTATTGACTGAAAACACACACACAAAAATGTATATGTAATTCCTCAGCCCACACATCGCAAAGGCTCCACCACAAGCCATTGTGCAGCCATGGGTGCCCTGAGCACCAATCTTCATGTCTGACAAGTAATGAATAAAGTCTTTATACTTAGGAAACCCATTCTAGCATATTACATCACACAAAGTAGTTATCCGAGAGTAGATGCATGTGAAGATATCGGTATTTAGCATACAAATTAGATTTATGAAAATGGCAGCTGTTCATCCAGTCCAATCTAGATATATTTCATATGTATCTTTACACCCCAAAACCCCATCCACGAATTAGAAGACACGTAAATTTGTCATTTATGAGAAAAGACATAAAGGGGGAAATCATTCGGTTCTACAAACTCGGCACATAACCGCAGCGGGATTTCTTAGAATTTTCACTAAGTTGTTCTGGCTACCTCACAGAAATGCACTGCAGTAAAGTTCTGCTTCCGTTGGCTCCAAACTGAGCCACACAAAACTAGGATAATATATGAACCAGATTGTCTAAACTACCAGCGAGTATAGTGTCCATAATCCTAAAGTACCCGAAAGGAAACCATTTCTTAACACGTTACGCGTGTAACGTTGAGGACGGGAAAGAGATGGTAGCACTAAGTGAGGCAGTCGTTTTCCTATACCCTGAACTGTCTTTTAAGATACCGAGGCGCGAGTTGAATCACACGCAGTGCGGTCAACGAAGGTTGATTGGTTGTTTGGGCTTTAGAACTATCAACTATCAGGGTCACTGAAGACGTCAACGTAAGTCACATCCACCAACCGACAAATCTGAACACCTTCTTCAGGTGTTAAAGATTATTCTAAGACCACATACACCCTCACTATACAAGTGGGCCATGGTCAAAGAACTGCTTATATGGTCGTGAGCGAGAGAGTGACTGTGAAGAAAATCCAGAGAGAGAACAACAGATCAGCTCTTCTTTTCAGTTGTGATAGGATTCGTTATTGCAGCTACCTTTTGATGCGAAGATCCCTGGTAATCAGCACGTAACTGATAAGAGGTAAATGATTGCCTTAGATTTAATATAACAATCAAGTGCCTAGCCTCTGGCTGAAGGGCGCGTTAAGGACAAACGTAAACCAAGAGATGGTTCCTCTCTATACATCTATGTACCTGAACTACATACAAATTTAAAACACGAGCCAAGTAACATTGATTTTTTCCATCTCGTCTCTATGTCAGCATCGCTATGTTAGCTTTAATATCTGCTCATTTACCTCACTCAAGAGAAAGAGGAAAAGGGCGAAATTCGAAGAAGAAATGTACAGGAACAATCCGGGCGCCACAAGATTAAGCCCGCACTGTGATTATTTTCGGGAGCCTAACACTGTTATGGCTTCCTGATAGTAATGGGACGGAGAGCTCTGGGGAGGAGCTCCAAGCGGCCGTGGTGCAAGAACCAGCAGCAGAGACGGAGAGAAACTTTAGAAACATCAGGAACAGGACGCCGCTGTCAAGAGACAGAGAAAGCACCGATGACCAAATGGTAGCTTCCTGGGAGGGAGAAGCGCTCTGAAATTAGAAAAAAAAAAGTAGATAAAGAATCATCAAAGAATTCGGCGGAGGCTTTGTACAGAGGAGAAGGAACAGAAGCCATCTGGGGAAGCGAATGAAGAGAATGAAGACATAACTCACGCGCACAGTTGCAACTGTGAAAACGGACTGGAAAGCTTAGGAAGACTATAAGAGGAGGAAAGCCTTGAGAAGTGCTGGATCCCAGTCCGTGTGGGAGAAGTAAACCATCGTGAAGGCGAGTTTAGATTGGATATCGTACAAGTACAGGCTGAAAGTTATAAGAGATGTGTCATGCTCGAAAGACAGTCCAACAACCGATGCTCGAGGATGTAAAAAAGAGGATATTGTATGGAAGACTGAAAACTACTTTCGTGACGAACATTATGAAGATAATGTTTAGCTTTTGATACAGTTGTGAGCTTTTAAGGCTACGACTTGCAAGAATCAATATTCACCTCTTTGCTATGGAAAGCCAATTAAATGATGACACAATCACACCACAGTCTCCAGTGCCCTGGTAGTAAGCCAGAGAGACTAAGATGAGCTCCCCGTAGTTCTTAGAAACTACGCCGAAACCGCTTGGGTATAATTCACGAGGAGGTAGTGGCAGACGAAATGATTGAGGCAAGAAAGGAATCGGCGTGGAGGTATACTTGGAAACGTATACATAGAATACTGATTGGTGGCGAAGCTGAGGATGGGAAAGAGAGCTTTGGTGGTGTGTAGGTGTGGGCAGGTGGTTTGTGGTAGAACCGGCTGTGAATAGTGGCAAATGGTGATTGTCGCCAAGGACATTAGATCTTAGGCAGATTGACAAGATCAATATGGTCGGTAGCAGGGAGTGGTGACGGTAGCAAACGGTGGTGATGAAAGGTGGTGATAATAGATGGTGATGTTAGCACAAAACAGCGATGGAGGTAGCAACCGATTCGTACAATTGGCAGCTAATAACGAGAGGTGCAGATGGCCTATGTGTCGAACCAGCAGCTTGTGAAAATTAGTAAGTAATGCTGGTAGGCGAGAGTAAAAAAAAAAAAAAAAATATTCGGGCCATAGAAGCTACGTTATGAGGTCACAAACTATCAAAGATATAAAGGAAGACTCACTAGCAGGGAGAATCAAAGGGGACACTGAAATTTACATCCTAAAGGCTGAATAGTCTTTCATGCTACTCAGTCTTTGTTAAATATTGGCTGTCGATATCAAGAAAACACGGGGAGGGGGGGTTATCGACCCATACAATAGATAAATTCAATGTAATGTTAAAAAATTTTGAAATCTTCAGAAGCAGCTTTCTAAATCACAGAACAGTTCTATCAATTTCTACTCTGCTGAAATGGGGTGTTCAAAGAGGCATCTGAACGTTTACTTTATCGAATCAAGACATTATGACCATCATGACAATGATATACGTAATCTCAAAGCTTTGTTTATTTTCTTAAAGTGTTTCTTTGAGAATTTCATGACGCCCATTAAGACAGAGAAAGCCTTCATAGAAAAGTCTTTAAATCTGAGTTACGGCGATGATGGAAGCAATCATTAGAATGGGATTCCGTGCCTAGAAATATTATCTAGGGACATTCTCACACCTTTGGAGAGCTTTCTGGGGAGTAAATGCTCTCCGGGAACGCTCTTTAGCAGCAGCCTCACTATCGGGAAATACACTCTGGGGACTCTCCCTACCAGAGAGTACTCTCTGGGGAATGCCTGATATCTGATTATAATCTTTGGGGAGTGTCTTCTATCACAATATACTCTCTGGGGAGTGTCTTCTATCACAATATACTCTCTGGGGAGTGTCTTCTATCACAATATACTCTCTGGGGAGGGTCTTCTATCACAATATACTCTCTGGGGAGGGTCTGCTATCGGAAAACACACTCCGGAGTGTCTGCCACCAAAGAATATTTTCTGGAGAGTGTCTGCTACCACAAAATACTCTCCGGGGAGTGCTTGCTCCCGAAGAGAACTCTCTGGAGTTTGTCTGCTACCACAGTACACTCTCTGGGGAGCGCCTGCTCCCTGGGATTACTCTTCGAGGAGAGTCTGCCAGCAACCAATGAATTCCTACGGGACAGGAACCGATACCTAGTGATATTCTCAACGGCGGACCAACAGCAACAAGATCAAAGTGAAGACGGGTTCGCAGCTAACGACTCTCGCGGATGCAGCATCTGACCGAAGGGATTACTTAATACTGTGCTCATGGCGGATCAGTCCACAGATGTCCAGAGTTAGGCAATATTCCACACCGTTAATTGTATGCCCTCGATAAATCAGTCCTCGAGTCGTGTGCAGGTATTGCCTTGGTCTCACACGGTGCATCATGGTAGGTACGTGCGTTTGAAAGGCTTAGTCCGTGGTCTCGCACGCTGCACCATAGTTGGTACGTGCGTATGTAAGGTTCTGTCCGTAGCCTCACACGGAACGTCATGGTACGTACGTGCGTAAGGCTTAGTCCGTGGCCTCGCTCGGTAAATCAAGGTAGATACGTGCATATGAAGGGTCTTGTACCTCCCACAGTTGAAAGAGAAAAAAAAATGCAACGGTAATTTGCAACCAGAAAACCTTCGAGTTCCCTCTCAGATTCACTGAATTTATCGTGTTCAGTCGGTTCTTGGATGAGTATGGAAGACATTCAAATGCCTGTTTACTGGCCAGAAATGTTGCACAACTCTATAATTCTATCCAAGTGTTTGAAGCATAATATATCAAAGGTATCACACCAAACTGTTTAAAAGAGATAACATCTTACTCCCTCTGGTAGGTAGTAAGTGATAGGCACCCACCCACCGACCAGGGACGTACATTACCGACACTATCCCACCTGGATATAGGAAGGGGCAGCGACGGCCGTGAAGTGTGCCAGCACTTCAGGGGCTGTCAAGGTTCACTCCCCTGGCCCATCAAGCTGTCTTTTTTCTACACATAACTTCAGTGTGGGCTACAGGCTCTCCCTCACGCACACACACACAGACACACACACAAACTCGTTCTTCGTAACCTTAGACTTTACTGTGGTGAGCACTACGCGCGGGCCATGCATTCGTAGCAGACTATAGTCATATGTACTCGTAAATATGTGCTCTTCCCCCTACTATTTCTTTATAGTTTCTTATATAATCATTGACACACACACTATATATATATATATATATATATATAAATATATATATATATATATATATATATATATATATATATTCTCTTCTAGAACGCTGAATTAATGAATTTTACCTTTCTGTAAACCTTTGCCTAAAGCGATACGAACTCCAATACGAAACATTTCCTACAATTAAGCTCTCGTGAGATCTGACCGAGCGTATCTTAAGACAGATATTCAGTGTAAAGTAACTATAATTTTTTTCTCTCAAATCGACGTCTCACTAATGTCTTTTTCGCTCACAAGTCTTTCTTTAATTTTGTGATGTGTTCCAGATTCATTTCGCGAGCTGAATTCTTGACGAAATGATGCTGAGACGATAGAATTTCAACCAGACGAACTCTAATGATGTCACATTAATCTCTTCCAGGAAAGACACACACACACACACACACACACTAATCAATACTGCATCATATAATTCACAATCTAGTAAGTCTTGGTGAGATTTGCAAAGTTCTCGACGTAGATCCCCTGTAGAAAACTGAATACTCCTAGCAGAAAAATTTGCTTCTTCCCAGATCTGACGTAACATACCACTCCACGTACGTTAAAAAAAATCATTGCTCATATACCCCTAAAACTAAACAAATAAATGGAAGACTTTTTTATGGTTTGTTAAAAGTATTATATAATTCTAAAGGTAGGCTTGAAAGGTATGTTACTTTCCTTCTATCTCCCCGCTTTACCAGCATCCTGGAGACGAAAAGTTTTATTGAAAATAAAAGGCATCATATAATGGTCCTCCTTAGTCTTCCTTTACGGCAATTTCTTTCCTCTTTTGTTTGATAAGAAGAAGAATGAGGATATGGCGTCTTGGGGTAAATATCCACTGTCCTCTTCTGTAAACATAACTCTTGCTTTTTTTTATGCCAGGCGGGTGTTTTGTTTTTTCTCTCTCTCTCCTTTTTTGTCCCTCCAGAGACCGTCCGGGTGTAAGGGGGGACGATGGACGTGCTACTGGTGGTGTGAGGGAAGTGACAGGAAGTGTCCCCTTTTACTTGAATATTGTGGACGAGAGGACAAGCCCGGGCGACCCTGACTTGACCGGCTGGGGTTTTGGCGAGGGGAGAAGCAACAGAAATGTTCGTAGTTTGTCCCCCAGAACAAAGGGTGGTTGTGAGGGGGGTCGAGCGAAGCATAACTACTTGTCGTTGTGAGGGAACTTCTCCCAGCTAGAATGTTGAGTGGGAGGAGGCACGCCTCCTGGCCCAGGTCACGGGAGGGGAAGAGAAGGTAGGCCCATACCACAGGAGGGGAGGGGAAGACAAGACGTGTGTGACCATTTTGTAGCAGTCTTCCTCATGACGTCAGTGTTCACTGTGGGAGGGAAGCCACAATCATCATCATCAGATTCGATGTGCGAAGATTTTATGAAAGCTTATATTTCTAGTCATCATCTTGGCTGACCCCATAAACATGGGTTTGGATATCCTACAGTACCGAGTCTTGGCATTCTTACCCAAAGCAAAAGACGTTCCAGATCACATTTAACTTCACATCAAAGCGGGATTACGCTCCGAGGTCCTCCAGTGTTGGAAAATAACCGAACATTTACCCTAATATTCCCTCCAAAGGCGATAAGAACAAAAGACCAAACATCTGACGTCTCTCAGGGAGTATGAAGCAATTCCTGGTGAACTGTTTTATCACAATACTTTCTTGAGCATCAATATTTGCACCTGAGGCTGGGTGTGATCTTATGGGAGTATCGGGAACGTAAACAGCAAGAGACAGGTAAATATCCAGAGAGAGACATACAGATACGCAGATTAGACACAAAGAGAAACATTATAGAGATGGATAAAAAGCAGAAGACAAAAAGAAAGTGACGCTCAAAGAAATGGGAAAATATATATTTCGGTAGATGACCATTCTTTTTGTGTTTATAGTCATCGTCCCGTGTTCGAATGCCTAATTGTGTCCATCGCAACCCAACCCTCCTCTAGCCTCCCCTCTATTCTCTCCTCCCTCTTAGATCCTCCCGTCATCTCACCTTCAATACAAACAATTAATCCATCACCCACAGCCGCTCTCCCTCTGTCCTTACCTCTCTGTCCCTGCCGTCTTTTACCGTTTACTGTCCCCTACGGTCAGTCTGTTGGCCACGATCTACACACATCTATAGAGAGAGAGAGGCACACATCATCCTGGTATAAAATGTGTACGAAACATTATCATATGGAAAGCTCCTCCGGCATAGCCGGAATTGTCCAATGTAGGCAAACGTTGCCTCTCATAACGCTTCCCCCTCTTCATCATTTCCACGGGAAAATGCAAGGCTCATCAGCTCAGCCCGAAATACAGGATAAAACTGGGATCCATTATTTACGGTGGCTGGAACAGCAATGGTCTTTACGAGCCTTGGTGCCAGGGAGGGTGCGATCGTGCATCAATACGTCCCTAGCGGGTGGTGTGTGTGTGTGTGGCTCAGGGTGTTTTCCACACCTCTTAGTTATACTCTCTCTCACATAGCCAGGTGGTTTGCGTTCCAGACGTTTGATTAAGTTTTGACTCTGTAGTCTTAGCATAAACTCCTGATGGAGCACAATGCAGTGTAGAGATGCCTATTCACCTTTTGGGAAGGACCTTGGACGATTTCTGACGTTCGAGGAAAACGCAGATTAATGGGTGACAAGAACCAGAGGCAGCGGGAGGGGGAGGAAGGATTCTGTATTTGCTCACTTCTTTCAATTCTCACACCTGCCACTACAAACGTTATCTCACGTCTCATCTCTCACTCTTTAAATATCATAAAAGTTTTTTTTACCTGCAAAATATCCGATATTCAATGTAGTTCAAAATAAATAGTGCATAAACAGATAAAAGAGAATGAATATATAGATAAGATAAGAGGAAGGTAAAAGGAGACGAAACAAAGGGGAATATGACGAGAGACAACATGAGGAAATGCAAGGAGACTGAGTGGCGAAAGTGAGGTGAGGGGCGAAAGTAATTCACTGTGACGCACCGTTAAGGTGTAAGGCAGGGATGGGGATAGTGTGTGTGTGTGTGTGTGTGTGTGTGTGTGTGTGTGTGTGTGTGTGTGTGTGTGTGTGAAGGGGAGGCTTCAGGTGGGGAGGTGAGAGCTGTGGCATGGGTACAGGTAAGGGGCCAGGATGTATGAAGGGTGACTGGCGTACCAAGAGAGGCTACAGAACAGGCTACAAGGTGAAAGGGAAATAGAGTGGTTACAGAGTGGGTACAGAATAAGTCACAAGGTGGGAGGGAAGTGGACTGGTTGGGGTATGTAGAGGGTGAGGGTATGGAGGCCACAGATGATGAAAGATGTTATCTGGATGTGAGGGACGAGGAGATCTGTATGCAAAGGCAAGTGGTGTGGGCAGGATGTATGGAGGACCTGTGATGATTGTGGAGGAGGAGGTGTGTGGGTGGAGACGTAGAGAGCAAGACGGTCGAGATGTCTGCGGCAGAAAGATGTATGTGGAGCGAACGTGGGGAGGGAAGATATGTGGAGGCTGACGGACTGCAGAGCATGAATACGTACTGGCTGTGGCTCCTGACGCTGGCGCAAAGGAGGTTACGGAGACATAGAAATAGGAGGTGAAGGATCTAATCAGAATTCCTGTCATAATCTGCCGCTAACTATCCTTCCATTAAGAGGAGTATTTCTCTTCGTTAAGGCTACTTTAAAAGTTTTCCGAGATAATCTTTGGATGAAAATTGAGGAGTCTATTCTAGCCTCGCTTAGAATATTAAAGCTTCTTTGTTGGTTGGTTTGTTAAGATGGTAGATTCATCGCAGAAGAAAACAAAGTTGGGGATTTCTGAATTGGAATGTGTGAGCGCGCGCGCGTTGTGTGTATGTGTGTGTGTGTTTGTGTGTGTTTACCTCAGTATACGTACAGTTCGGGGCCCCGTCTCGTAAACCCTCTGTGCATCAACACTCCTAAATCTTGGTATACTGTCGGTATTCATCGTCTCCTTGGCTAAATAGTTATACACTCCAACCATCTATTACGCTTGCGCAAGACGAGCTCTTCTGTACTTCATTTCAAACTATCCTTTCGCCTAGCTTCTCGTCATGGCATATGGTTACCCCTCGTACAGCATCGCTTCACAAACAGCAGCTCGCTGTCACCATCGACCAACTGATTTAGAAACTAATAGGCTGTTACCGTGTTCCTCCTCAGTCTCTCTCCCCTCTCCTCACAAGGAGGTAAGTAGCTTTGTGGCACCCTACCTCTCCTTGAAGTCCAACTCCTCTTCACTCAGGTACAATTTCAGATGTTCTTTCCCTGGTGCTTTCTCAAGCAGATTGTGCTTCGTCGAGCACGGTGACCAGATTTCAGAGGCATAAATCCATTTTGGTTTGATATATAAAGTGAACAGTTCAACGAACACATCCTTATCTATATACACCTGAATGTGATTACAATATGTCATTAGACGGTCAGCCTCGTTCACAGTTTTCTCAATGTGTAACTCCGGGGACGGATTGGCAACAGTGACACACACACACACAAACAGATCCCATTGAATTATTTCTATGTTGTAATTACACTCGGGCCTTCCTTCTCTCTGCCCTGTCCTCATTACCTTACACTTAGTTGGACAGAAACTCGTCATCCACTAATCAGACTGACCCTAAAGTACATCCAAATTCCCCTGTAAGCTGATGCAATCACCATCGTTGGCATCATACGCAAACATATCGCGCCCTCTTAAAACGAGGGTAAAACGACCTTCCCATATCACACACACACACACGCACACACACAAACACACACACACACTTCGTGCACTATCATAAAAACAGGTGTTAACGCTGGTTTTAAGAGGACGTAACGCTAATGAATATTCTTCTCCTGAGGTAACGTTCGTTTTCACAATGTTTCGCATGAACGAGACGTAAAGTTACAGTAACTAGAATCTGATAATAATAATAATAATAATAATAATAATAATAATAATAATAACAAGGTTGACGAAGAGGATATATGTGTCAGAAGTGGAGGGAACAAAGAGAACCGGGAGACCAAACTGGAGTAAGAACGATGGAATTAAAAAGATTTTGAGCAATCGAAGCCTGAACATGCAGGAGGGTGAATGGCGTGCACGGAACAGAGTGAACTGGAACGATGTGGTATACTGGGGTCGACGTACTGTTTATGGACTGAACCAGGGCATGTGAAGCGTCCGGGGAAAACTATGGAAAGGTCTGTGGAGCCTGGATATGGATAGGGACCTATGTTTTCAGCGAATTACACATGACAGCTAGAGAATGAGTGTATGCAGCCTTTCTTCGTCTATTTTCTGGCGCTACCTCGCTGATGAGGGGGAAGGCGATCGGGTGTGGGAAAGAGAAATGCATATGTTGTCTTTTTCTTTTCCTTCAGGAATTTTTGCGGTTTACTGTGGGATGGAGTGACGTCGGGAATGGATGAAGGCGAGCAAGTATGAATATGTAAGCGTGTGTATATATGCATAAAACCACAAGAAGATGAAACACAAGTTCCCAAAGCACACCTTCGTATAACGATCACATCGTCAGGGGAGATACAAGAACGAGATAGAAGACGTAAAACAGTCAGATGATATACGAGGAAAAGACGTAGCTAAGATACCATTGGTAAACAAGCGTTACCTGATGGTGTTGTTCGGGCTGGTTGTGTTCTGGTCTGGCAACCTGCCTGTCATAAAATTTTATCATGTGGGCAAGAAAGGGAACTGTTTATAAATTATGCCTACGACAAAGCTATGAAGTTTGTACAGACCTTCACTAATATCAATGTTACAATTCTTTGGGTATTTGATAATAGAAGATTCAATGATATTTCTCGTGGTGAAGGAGTTACAGTCAATAACTGAAATGGCGTTACTCCAGTCAATGGTCATAATTTCCAATATGATTAAACAAAGCATATGATTCTCGTCCTGTTCTTATACTATATTCATGAAGCTCAAGTCTAACATAATAGCCTTACCAGTCTACCTGACATAAAAATATGACAGTTCCTACATGGTATTCTATACATTCAGCGTCTTAAAGAACATTATCGCACCAGAAGTAATATCCTTCCAGCATAAGTCTACACACACGTTTTTTTGGTAATTTTCCCCCCACGTTTATGCTGATTCTGTCCCGAGTATTCAAAGTCATTCAGAGCAGTGTACTCCAGTTAAGTTCCAGTACTCCTGTTCTGAAATGTAACCAACGCATTTCAGTAAACTGTTTACACCCACACAGTGGTAGGTTATACTGCGCCTTGTTGGTTCGCAGGGAAGGCCGTATTGGCCTTGTAAGTTCGCACATATACAAAGATCTGGACATTTCTAATAGTTCTGGGTCATGTCTGCTTGTGTCTTACCTCACCTCCGGTCGA
Organism: Panulirus ornatus; assembly: GCF_036320965.1. Taxonomy (NCBI): domain Eukaryota; kingdom Metazoa; phylum Arthropoda; class Malacostraca; order Decapoda; family Palinuridae; genus Panulirus; species Panulirus ornatus. The sequence goes on from NC_092251.1 coordinate 11,094,335, forward strand.
ATAAGAAGTACTTTATATATCATATTATATAAATATATATATATTTTTTTTTTCCAAAAGAAGGAACAGAGGGGGCCAGGTGAGGATATTCCAAAAAAGGCCCAGTCCTCTGTTCTTAACGCTACCTCGCTAACGCGGAAAATGGCGAATAGTTTAAAAGAAAGAGAGAATTAATGTTAAGACTAAGAAGACGTCTGGGGTCCTGAGCAACAGTGATATAATCAGTCATAGCAGAATGATATCATTTCCCTATGGATCACAGAGAGGTAATAAGAGGGCTATGATGAATGCCTCATTCCACACATTAAGGTGATGAAGCACCAGCTTCCCAGTCTTATTCTTTATGTGGCAGAGATCCTACTGAAGGTGAAACGTAACCAGTGTACTATGTCCTGCGCTGGAAGGATCTCTCCATATATAACCACACCTTTTTTTCTTTTTTTTTTGGCTTTTAAAGAACAACAGACGCGCTTTTACAGGAATAAAATTTTCCTTTTTTTCATTTTCGTCTGTACTCAGAATATCAAGGTTATAATGTTTTGCAATCAAACCTGCTCACCTATGACGTACGTGCGTCATTCGTCGTACTGTAAAACATTTCTGAACTCTCAACAACCGCGGGAAAAACAGCCCTAAATCACACGTGTTAGAAGGACTAGTTAGACGAAAAAACAAAAAATAATTGAGTGATTATTAATAATTATACAGAACCCTTGCAGCATGAAAAGATTAAACGGAATATATGAAAGCATCGAGCAGTTTTTATCACTGTAATCATGCTTGTAACCCGGATTATATTTGTATTTACGAGTTCCATCACATATTCACTTTGTATTTAGCGAGTTCCTGCCACCCGCTTTTGTTCTGGTCTTGTCCTACCGCAAAACATCGTATGTTACTGTTCAACACTGCTTTCCCGAATGCCATAAATCAAGTTAGTTTCAATATCAGAATGCTGGTGGAACTTCGATGATGCGGTCAGGCCAAGTCCATTGACAGCCATGGGTTCTCGACTGTTCTGTTACTGGATGAAACGAGTCCATAAATATACAGGTTCAGGCTATGACGTGTAATGAGTGACACTGGTTATCCCCTTCCACCATGGATAACGCGTGTAGATGCACTCGACATACAACAGACTACACGTACGTGTCAATGCAGCATTTCGCCTCCAACACTCGACCTTGGCTATGGAGCGAAGTTTTTCCCTTGTCTTCGCTTCACTTTGCAACACGTAGACACGTTCTACGGTCACCATCATCATCGGTTTCGCAAGTCGTTTGTCGCATGCTCATAGCTATGTGTACATAGCTTGGTGTGTGTGTGTGTGTGTGTGTGTGTGTGTGTGTGTGAATGCTTCGTTACGTAATTCATAAAATATTTTGCCCGCTAGACTGCCCCAATACTGCTGGAATGCACTGTGAATTAGAATTAGTCTTTTTGAGGACGAGTGTAAGAGTGAGTTCTGGAGAAAACACACAAATGGTTTAAAAAGCTCAGAAATGACAGACTGGTCACGACACCTCCTTCCGTTACATGATCGTTAAATGCTTCTTCTCAAGACCTAATTCAAGACTCTAAAACATACTGTAATGCATATTATGTAGCAAGATTTTACAGCACAAATCATCCCTTCCGTTCTCTCCGGTCAAATTCCACGCAGGCTTACTTCACAAATGCATCTTTCTCTATTTTTTTTTCATTCTTTTCTCTGCCGGCTATTGTTGCTTTGGGGGGGAAAGAGCGCGCTTCCTTACTGTCCTATTGTAGGAACAGACAAAAGCTATAAAAAGGACATCTCAAGACAGGGGCCAATTGACTTTTTGTCCTGTGTCTTTCCCATGTATCCACGTCCCTGTGTGCTCATATAGAGGGAGCCCACCATTATCCTCTTTGTCTCGGCTCCTGTGGCGAAGCCTGTCCAACTCTACCTCCAGCCCACCGACACACACACCTGCCGGCGTCTTACCCAGCATCCTACAATTCATCTACGCCACACCACCGAACTACGACAGCATCTTTAGTCGAAGAGCGTCCGTCTGCGACCATCGACTCTACACGGCGTCCCTCTTGAACTCGGTTTCGATGAAGCTACAGTCAACTATTCGCCAGAATCTCTTCACTTCCACGGGCTAGTCAGGCATGCTACACAGGCCTCCCGTACTATATCACTTCTACAAGCTAAGAAATTCTCACATCTGCCTCGTAGCTCTCCCGATACAACAGTTGGTAAATCCATTGACTCCTGAAACCGACTTGCTCTCCCCAATACTAAATGAATTATCACAAAGAAGAAACTATATTCCCACGTTCTTTTCCTGTGTCGAAGAGTAATGGCAGTGACCCCGCTTGATTTTTCCGTAGTTTTCCCCGTCATGTAAAACATTTTCCAAGCCTTCCGTGGACAAGATTCCAGTGCTGGTCGCCCATCAGGGCTTTGTGATTCACTGGGTGAATACGGAGGCAAAAGCAATCACGTACGTCACCTCGCGTCACTCACCATGACACGGGGTCATCCCCCAACATTTAAAGGCGCCTCTGCTGGAACGCTGGAATGTCGCCGCCCTTGTCAAACCCAGGCTCAAACTAATGCAACTTCCAGTGGAGCGTTGTGAAGCAGGAAACATTTTCCCCCACTTGCTGCAAATTGTAATTACGGCGACCGGGACAGCAGCAGCAGTCGTCAGTGTGTGTGTGTGTGTGTGTGTGTGTGTGACCCCACCGTGAAACAGAAAATGACGTGTGTGACGCACTGTACCCCAGGTGGAGAACCTTACTCAGATTTCTTATTGTTCCTTAAATACGTCAAAGAGAAACGAGTTATAGATAAAAAAAATTATCTTGGATGATTATTTCATTTGAATTGCATTTCGATAACAGTGTCTTACAAAGCTCCCAAGCAGACGTGGCCCTTGCGTTCTTAAGGAACGTGTTGGAGCCAACAACAACTCGTGGGGAGAAGAGGGAATGTTCTTTCGCTGCCTCACTTCTCCTAGAGGACCATACTTGGGTGAGCCGGGGATATGCGAAGCCACTCCTAGCTCGCTCTCTCTCGCTCGCTCTCTCTCTCTCTCCAGATCGTCTACATAACATGTTCCTCTGCTTATGTATACAATCCAGCGGCATATATTCTTCTTTTCTTTCCGTTTCCAGTTGATCTCGTTTTCAGTTCTTGAAATCTTGTTTGTAAACTTTTCTTGGAACGTTTTTACACACTGTTAAGACTAACAAATGCGAGGGATCATTTAGGCGGGACAAACAAATACACACACACACACACACACACACACACACAGTTCCCCCTCCGTCGTGTCGTGTTTAGTACTGACTGACCACGAGTCAGCGCGGACCCGCTCGTAGTCCAGTCCATGTGGTCTTGAATCCTGAATGTAGCAGTCGGCCTTCATCCAACATGGGTGTTTATCTTCCCTTAGGGGATGGTCGATAAATGTGTATCTGGCTTAGACTGAGATTGTGTGTGTGTGTAAGTCTGTGAGTGTGCCTACAAACACAATGAAGTAATGACATGGTACCTACATATAAGGTTAAGAGACAGAGCCACACGCGTGAAATACTCCCTCCCCATAACACAAATAGCAATCAAACACACACACACACACACACACACACACACACACACACACACAGTGAATGAAAAAGAAATCTTTTGCCAACAGATATCAGGGTTAACAGACAGACCTGTCTGCTTCCCTTCACTGTTTCTCTTCTGGTTCATAGTATTCGGTGTGAATATGTAGAAGCTTAAGTAAGTAAAGAAATCTATTCTGAAGTTCTGAATGAGGATATTCGTCGTCCTTAGGAAGAGACTAAAAACTGAGACCTTCATTAGCTCAGACCCGAGTCAAGACGAGAGTATATCAGAAATGGAGTCAAGTAAGGTAAAGTAGCTCCTGGTCTAGTCTAAGAGAAGGATGGATGAGGGCAATTTGGAAGCTTTTCCAATGACGGGGAAATATAAAAATCTGAGGCACTGAAGGCTGAATCATCAGGATTCATAAAGATGATGAAATCACTGGAGGTTATAATAAACAGAAGCAGAAGTTTCAACAAATGGAGAAAGAAATTAAGAAACTTAAGATATCAAATCACACACAATGGAGAGAGCCATCTGATGAACGAGGAAATCAAGAAACTAAGAAATACAAAGAGAGGATAATCAACTGAAGAGATTGAGTTGAAAAATAAGCATAGGAAAGACGGGACACTGGATGATAAGTGTTAGAGAATGCGTCAAGAAGGATGGCATTGAGAGAGAACACAAGGAAATGAATGGAGAAGAATCACAATAGAATCACCTGCAATTGCGTGGTTCAGGAACTGACAAAGCAGATATGGAGGGCGAGAAGTTGCAACAAGCAGACGAAGCGATGATGATCAAGTGCAGGAAATAAGAGACTTGAACATAATCAAATGGCATGATAAAATCAGATCCCTTCAGAAGGGATTTCATCTGAAAACAGAAGGAGCACTGAATAAAGCGTGTCAAAGACTAAGGTAAAATAGCGACTCTTTCTTAATGTCACCGAGACTGAATTTATTTTAAGAGACGCGGCAACACGAGCGTAAAACTCTCTCCCCTAAATACACACACACACACACACACACACACACACACACACACATGCTTTTTCAGCAAATTGAGGGAGCAGCGTCATATAACAAACTCTGTAATATAACCATTTAACAATGTAGCTACGTGAAGCCTTTTTATATTTTTAAACGGAGGGAATCATCAGCCAACGTATAAAAAGGTCGTTTGCCACGACAAGCCTCGCGAAAATCATGCGACCGAAGTGATCCGCAAAACGAGGTGTGAACTGAAAATGACTCTGACCTTTGAATGTCCGTAACACAAAAATTGTCCGGTTAACGGAATGGCTACAGAGAGAGAGAGAGAGAGAGAGAGAGAGAGAGAGAGAGAGAGAGAGAGAGAGAGAGAGAGAGAGAGAGAGAGAGCACTGATCACGAAGGCAGATGACGTAACGACGTAGTGCGACTCCACGTAATTCTAGTTTGACTGTTCATCAAAATACAAAGCCGAGAGCCGAACACTCCCATTCGCTCTCACACAGGCCGGAGAGAAAGGTGTAGAGAAAGAGGGGGAAACGTGTACTTTGGGATGTGTTGAAAGAGAAAACGGCAGATAAGGATAATAAGCGTGGACTATGAGAAATCCCGACACTCCCATAGAGCATAATAGAGTCTTGTGGACGCTATCCAATTGCTTGAGGACTGAGGAGAGTTCCAGTGTGAGGTAATATAGCTACACGAGTGAGTAGTCTGAAATAGATTTTGGGGAGGATGCCTCTGGGCTACTGAAGTCATCATAACTGCATTGAAGTTCCAATGAATATAGGTTTGAGCGAGAGATTGAGTGTTCGATGTGGGGCTAGGCAGAACCACGGGGGGCAACACAGTAACGACTTTCGCTCTCGTCTGATGAGTCGCTTGCACGGCTCATGCATGTGAAAGGAGGGTTTTAAAAAGCCGAAAAATAGAGTTAAGACAAAGACTTGGCGTTTGAAAGACAAAGTATAACATCATCATTACTGGGACTGAAAGTAAATGAGAAGTTCTTGCTGTTCAACATGCTGATATCATTCTGTCCCTTGTTTTCGTGAGCTATCTGTGTGTGTCCTTACCACCATGTTTTCCACTTGGGACACACGTCCGGCTGCTGCTTCCGACAGCTTCTGTGTGGAGAACAGCCACTTGAGGATTTTCCGTTATGACAACCTTCCACTTCCCTAGAGCCTCCAACCTTCAAGAGCTAAGCTCTATAAACACTTGAGGAAGGAATTCAAGTGCATTGCTTTCACCCGAGATGCACAAAATATTCCCAGTCTCCACTTTTCTTTCCTCACGTCACCTGACGAATTCTCACTCACTATAATCACAGATGGGGAGCCCATTTACTCATGATCATCACACAGGGAGACCCCATGACCATCATTTATACCCATAATTGGAGCCCCCTCACGTGAGTCGCAGCAGGAGGCGTCGGACAGAGCTGTCTAACCAGGCTTGGCTGGTGGGAAGTCTGGTCACCCGGGTGAGTGTGTGTGTCAGAGAGAGTGAGAAAGAGAGGGAGGAAAGGGAGAGGGGATGAGAGAGAGAGAGAGAGAGAGAGAGAGAGAGAGAGAGAGAGAGAGGTGGAGCCAGCCAGTCCAGCCTCGGCCTCGATGTGAGTCAGACGTGTTTTAGCGGCTCGGGTCCACCTCCCAGAGCGCTCTCTCCCTCCACTCGCGAAACTCGTTCCTCCCACCTTAGCCACCTCACCCGCCACGCGTTAAACCTCACCTCTCTTTTCCAGCCATTCCTATTTTCACTTATATATAATTCAAAATATCGAATCAGACTTGTGCAACAGTGAAGCCTTCTTTGGCGTTCACAAGTGACGTAACTTGCTGATAACTTGTTGATACTGCAAATCTTCCTTTCTTGCTCCTAAGTTTTATTTTTCATTCTAATTTCCAACTTTACGTACGCTCTTGCTTTTAAACCAATACGCTGTTTATAATTTCTAAAGTTCTGAACTTCAACATTGTTCTGTATTGTGTATGATATTCAATCAGTTTTCTCACACTTATAACTATCGTTCTTAACATAAAAACATAGGTAGTGAGGACACTGTAAGAGGCCCATTGGCCTATGCTATGCAGGCCCCGAGTTTGTCCACCCTAAAACCAACCGCCTGAACCCAGCTCTTCAAGTTTTCAATCGTTTCGAATCCTTGCGGTCCCGAGTTCCAGCTTCCTGCCTTGTTACATTACAATCTTGGACCTATTCGTTGTCGGACGTGTATCATCGAAGATTCTAACCACAAACTACTACTTATTTCTAACAACCTCAAGCTCTGCTTTCACATACAACTTTACAGTGTGCAAGTTCTTGCTTCTTTCCAGGGACCTGAATTCTCTTCACCTTAATATGTACATTTACCGAAGAATCTCCAGAGCGGTTAGCGTTCCCGACCGTGATGCATTCACGGGCCGCCCATGGTCGAGCGCACAGGTTCGAATCCTGGCTGCGGCAGTCGGTCCATAGCCAACCCAGCTGTTCAACCACCCCTAAAGGGTAGGTTGACAAAATGGGCACCTGGCTCAGGCTAGTATATATATATATATATATATATATATATATATATATATATATATATATATATATATATATATATATATATATGTATAGTTTTGATGAGATGGTCTTGATTTAAGACCTAAGATGCCCGTGCCGTCTCTGCTAATATAAAAGCCTTTCAGGACTTTATTCTCCAATAAAGCTCGAGTGTTTTTCAATCAGAAATCCACATATCTCATCTAAAATACATTATCAGATATCTGAAATAGTGTCAATACATACACTGAAATGTAGTGCGACAGACGTGGTGTTTCACTCATACATCTTGCACGACTGACTAACTGACGTCATGCATCCTTGACGCTCTTACATATGTGGTATAACCGTAGACATTTTAGAGTCGTGCATTTTTGCCGCGTAGACTTAAAAGTATTTATAGTTTTCTACTTATTTCCTCATCCTCCCCCAGGTTGCACTGCGGAGAAGGGACCTGTTTCCCCTTGGCCATGCAGAAAGGACTGGTATTAGGAGGATATTAAGCCATTCAGTATTTAAAAAGTAGTATATTTTGTTGTTATTCACTTGTCTTGGGATTAGTGGACTGCAGTAGCCCAGCTCAGGTCTCCGGCCCGTGTCCAAAGGGAGGATGTGTGGCAGGGAATTAAAAGGGTTCCGAAGCCGCCTGACATACACACTCCCCGACCAGGACTGTAAACCTTCATGGCTCGTGTGTTGAGCAAGAGAAGAAGGAAGATGGCGTGGAAGATGTGGAGGTGGGGAGAGTGGGGGGTGGGAAGTGGAGTAGGAAGACGATATGAGAAAGGAGAGAAAGGAGGAGGAGGAGGAAGAGAAAGACTGTGTTGTACTGGAGGAGATTGGGAGAGGAAGAAAAATGGGCCAAGATGATGGAGAGAGAGAGAGAGAGAGAGAGAGAGAGAGAGAGAGAGAGAGAGAGATGAGATGTGGCGTCAAGCCTTAAGTTCTGCTGCAGTGATCGCTGGATGCCGCCGGTGTCTTTCGATCTCATTATCGAACTTCTTCAGCAGTTAGCACTGGCTGTAAGCGTGCGTTCATCCTATACTGAATACCGTTACAATACTATACACAAATATGAACGAGAGAAAAAAAAAATGGATCTTCCTCCTCCTCTGAGGTGGTAGTTAAAGGTAAGACTGCTATTGTCTTGCCTCCCGTTGGCGCGGGCGGCGACAAAAACTGCCGTCTTCAGCTCTTCCAGGGATAATGAACGGTGATAGTGCTACCTCCCATCATGTGAGGGTGGGTCACCGAGAAATAAAACTGCTACCGCCAGCTCCTTAAAGGGCCATTATAACCGGTAGAACTGCCACTTCCAGATCCTGATGGCTCGCCTGAGGTAAAACCGGTATCTTCTACTTCTGTGAAAGCGGTGAACGATGAAAGTATCACCACGACCACCTGAGAGGCAGTGAACAGTTAGACACTATCCTCTTCGCGGGGGGTGGTGAACGACGGTGACGTGTGGTGAAAGACTTTCGATGGCGTAGAGGACGGTGTAATACCTGACAACCTCAGCTTCGGGATTGGAAGTAAGCATCTGAGACAGGAGTGGGCCACCAGCTGCTGACGAAGTAGGAGTAACCCTCCTGTACCCTTCTTGGGGTTGGAGGCGTCATCTTACCCCTGAAGGACGAGGTGTCACCTGAGAATGTCGTCCAGTGTCTCATATAGGTAGCAGCGTCCTGAGAGCAAGTACCTAAAACAGAACTGACCGCAAGGAATATGGATGGATATGGAGCTTACACTACCTCACACTCAAGCCCCGCACGCCACGAAGTATATCAACCGGAGTCTAGACAGTGGAGCTGGAGGAACAGCCCCCCCTCTTTCTCTGAGGTGTGGCGTCCCTTGGGACCAACATGAACAAGTTTCCGTTCCTCCCTCAATGGAAAAGACCATATTTCATATTCTGAATCCTATTTGGGAACCATTTTCTTTCTTCTGCGTCACTCTCTCGGAGAAAACATACCTCACATTCTTCAGTACCACTTATCATAATACACGATACTCTTTTCCTTGTACCTCTGAAAAGACAGTTCTGCAAGCAATGGGTTTCTGTGACTAAGAAGCTCTCATATATGATACTCCGCTAAATCATTTGAAAACGTGTCAGCAACTTTGAATTTCACAGGTTCCCTCCAGTGATTCTACAGCTATTGTAAATACGACTAGGATTAATCAAACACTTCTCTGAACGACACGCACTAGACCATGATCATCATGTTTTCAGAGAATATATATATATATATATATATATATATATATATATATATATATATATATATATATATATATAAAAGAAAACCTATCAGTGATTTATACTTGACTGTCGTATCTCGCATTGCTAAAGTAGCGCTAGAATCTGACGAAGAAGTCCACATTTGCTAACATCCATCCTCCACCTGTCATGTGTAATGCACCATAACCACAGCCCCTCTCCACAACATGGCCCGCCCCACAGACCTTTCCATGGTTCCCCCCGGCTGTTTCACATGTCCCTGTTCAGATCACTGACAGCACGTCGCCCCCTGTATACCACATCGTTCCAGTTCACTCAGATAGATAGATATATACATATATACATATCTTTCTTTCTTTCTTTCATACTATTCGCCATTTCCCGCGTTAGCAAGGTAGCGTTAAGAACAGAGGACTGGGCCTCTCAGGGAATATCCTCACCTGGCCTCATTCTCTGTTCCTTCTTTTGGAAAATTAAAAAAAAAAAACGAGAGGGGAGGATTTCCAGCCCCCGCTCCCTCCCCTTTTAGTCGCCTTCAACGACACGCAGGGAATACGTGGGAAGTATTCTTTCTCCCCTATCCCCAGGGATATATATATATATATATATATATATATATATATAGAGAGAGAGAGAGAGAGAGAGAGAGAGAGAGAGAAGAGAGAGAGAGAGAGAGAGAGAGAGAGAGAGAAAGCGTGTAACCAATTAGTAAGAAAATATAGAAGTGAGATATTCATATCTGATAAGGAACACACAAAGACCTGCAGAAATGAAGAAAAAGTAGAGAAAACGTTACAGTATGTTTGACACTTTGTCAGGGTGGCCACAGAAATCGGCTAACACCACCGCCGTTATTACTGTGTACACAAGGTGGGTCATGGCCAGTTAACTTCTGGTGTGTCACATCCCTCCTGCCACCGGACCTTCCCTCCCTCCCTCCCTCTCACCACACTAATGAAGCTCCTCCTCAGACATCATCACCTCCTGCTGCAGACACACTCCCCTCGCTCTGGTCGTCTCTCTCAGGACACTTCCAGAGGATTTTATGACCTGCACGAGACGATAACATTTGCTCCCGCAGCAGCAACTGGCGATACACATCTTTAACAATATTTTTCCGCGGATTCTTTAACGTCACGACGGCTTTATTGGGGCTGAAGGAGTGCTGGAGGACGCACAAGTCAAGCCACTATTCGTCTCAATGGGATCTCACGATTTAAAGAGATTCGACGACCACAGAAATCTTTCTCGTACACTAATATGATCCAGGGCTAAACATATATTTCTGAAGGGAGGGAAGAGCCTGGACGCCGTGTTGGAATATCGATATACTGTCGAGGGCTTTCAGGAAGCATTACCCTCTCTGTGTGTGCCCGCTGGGGTTCCGAGATGTTATTGACAAACTCATGTGATCAAATACTTACAAACGATAGTCATCCCGCTTGCTTGCTTCCTACGAATGCCATTGGCTGTCTGTTCTCTGGATGGGTGAGGTTCCTAAGCTGCAATCAAATATTGGTACCAATTTTTTTTTTTTTTCAGCATTCTTTCTGTCTTAGAAGAGATCCTTACTGAGTTTAGGGAGTCCATCAGCTTTGTGTGTTACGCAAATTTATGAAGATTATCTCTCTCTTTCAGCGATGTTCCTTGTGCTAATCTCTAACCACAGTCTGCCTGCAGTATACGTCGGTAGCATCCTTGGGTTCTTTAGGCAAAGGACGCTACACAGACAACTTGTGCGGCATGTCTACGACCTCAACAACTGAGGACGTGAGAACCTAACCAGTAGAGGTTAATAAACTGGAGTCCAGCGGTGCCTCCAAACCTAGTACTCCATCTGGATTTAATCAAGCCGGAGGCACTCACCCACGAAGATTAATATTCTCCTCCGCTGGCTCTCCTCCTGTTGCTCACCCAACACTACTAAAGGGCATGGATGTACACACGCCTGCATGTAGCTACAAACACACGCAAGCACAGACATAAGCGGACATTCATACACGAGGACACACACACACACTACTAAACATCACTGTACGTAAGTATTGTAAATTGATAAAAATAGTTTTATCGGCACTGTCCAAAAATTAAAGTAAACCAATCATTCTATTACTATCATCATTATCATTATTATAATCATGATCATTATTATTATTTGTAGCTCAAAAACCAAACTGCTATCCATCTCCTGACCCTCTCCAACTCGGCTCTGAAAGCTGTTGTACCTTTAAGAAACTCCTGCCACATCAGCATTGTAGTTTAAAGGATCGGTTTCTAAAAGTCGTTCCTTTCAATCCCCACTTCCCATTCACCGACATGTATTTGTCTGTTATATCTTCCCTCGGTTCAAACCTTCATTCTCCCGCCCTCACACAGATTCTCTCTCATACTTGCTTTCCCATAATTTACAATAAGCTCTCAAGTGTTTTCTAGTGGCTTGTACGGGCATTTAAGTATGTCAAAACCCCACTCAAAAAAAAAAATAACTCGACGACCTCCAAGGTAGAAGCCTTATAAATCAAAAAGGTACGAGGTACTACATGCCTGAAATCCTTCCTACGTGCCTCATATCGGAGGTATAAACGCCATACGCTTTCACGATCTATTCCTGAACCCATTTGTTTTTAGTTTCAACTCCTCTTCAGGATCAGTGCGGCTCGGTGACTTTCCTACCCTTCTTCCAACACCTTGCTCCCTCCTTGAAACCTTCCGTTCTTCTTCTCTCGACACCCGACCCTCCCCCCAGCGCTACACAGGATGACTACAGCAGTTCCTCGTCAGTAGCAGCGACCTCTGCCTCCCTCGGGTGCTCCTGGCCCATTACCTCAATCGTTCTTTCCGCACTGGTAAACCCTGCTGGTTTTTTCCCCCACCTTAATGATACAATCGGGGGCTTCCCTGTGAAGCGGCACCGTGGGCGAAGAGTCAGCCAGAGGCCAGAAGTTCGACCTCGAAGTAATGGCTTTTTCCTTCTCTGCGAGATACGAGCTGTGAGTACTATGAACGAGTACAGCACGTTGATAACCACGTAAGTACGAAGACTGAGTATGGAGATAACCACACGAGTACGATGACTTGAGTACAGTACGTCGATAACCACATGAGCACGATGACTGAGTACAGTCCGTTGATAACCACATTGAGTACAATGACAGTAATGTACGTTGATAACCCCACGAGTACGATAGCGTGATGCCTTAAATATAATGGTTATCTAGCGAGTGATACATTCTAATACAGTCATGACGACGATGACCCAACTGTATGCACGGCGAGGCGAGGTTACGAATTACCATGACTCAGTCCTTGTAGACTCAGTAATGTCAGGTGTCCTGTATAACACTTCTGAACTCCGGGAGCACTTTTCCCTTATCCCTAAGAGTACGACGTGTGTGTGTGTGTGTGTTGTGTGTGTGTGTGTGTGTGGATAGCACACCTTAATCCTTCGATAAGGATAGTTTAATCCTAATAGATCGATTCCCTAATCCTGTGAGTCTAGGATCTGAAGCATATTAGTGTAATGACTTCGTTCTGAATGTACCTCACGATCCCTGAGTCTCACGAATTCAATACTGTAATACTTTGAGCAAAATGGTTTAATCCTCTTTGTATCACTATGTTCTTACCTAACGCGTTTGGTAAAGTATTTCCTTCGTTATAAACGCTTAAGCTGCAATAAGTGAATGTTTGAAAAAAGATAGCGCTTACCTACAAAAATCTTGACAATTTAAGAGTGAAACTTCATACACACACATACACATACATAACATGTACACATTTACATACATATACATATATACAAACATACATATATAAACATGTACATATTCATACTTGCCGTCATCAATTCATGGCGCTACCCCGCCCCAAAGGAACAGCATCGCTACCCGCTGCTTCAGCGAGGTAGCGCCAAGAAAACATACAAAAAAGGCCACATTCGTTCACACACAATCTCTAGCTGTCATGTATAATGCACCGAAACCACAGCTCGCTATCCATATCCAAGCCTCACAGACCTTTCCATGGTTTACCCCAGACGTTTCTCATGCCTTGCTTCAGTCCACTGACAGCACGCCGACCCCGGTATACCACATCGTTCCAATTCACTCTATTCCTTGCACGCCTCTCATGCTCAAGCCCCGATCGCTCAAAATCTTTTTCACTCCATCCTTCCCCTCCAATTTGGTCTTCCGCTTCTCCTTGTTCCCTCCACCTGTGACACACACATTCTCTTTATCAATCTTTCCTCACTCATTCTCTCCATATGTCCAAAACATTTCAACACACACTTTTCTCGTCTCTCAACCACACTCTTTCTCGACTCACTCGATCAAACCATCATACCACATAGTCCTAAAACATTTCATTTCCAACACTTCCCCCCTCCTCCGTACAACCCTATCTACAGCCCATCCCTCACAACGATGTAACATTGTTGGAACTACTATTCTTTCAAACATACCCAATTTTGCTCTACGAGATAACGTTCTCCCCTTCCACACATTCTTCAAAGCTCCCAGAATCTTCTCCCCCTCCTCACCGTGACTCACTTCCGCTAAATCCACATGCCAATTAACTTGTCTCTCAAGCCTACTGAACGTAAAAACATCGCTCTTATCCACCTTTACTCAACTTTCTCCTTTCACACACTTTTCCAAACTAAAGGCACCAACTTCTGCAGTTTCTCACTCGAATCAGCCACCAGAGCTGTATCATCGGCGAACAACAACTGACTCGCTTCCCAGGCCCTCTCATCCCTAACAGACAACATACTCGCCCCTCTCTCCAAAACTCTTGTATTCATCTCCCTAACCACCCCATCCATAAACAAATTACCCAACCATGGGGACATCACATTCCCCTGCCGCAGACCGACTTTCACTGGGAACCAATCACAAGCCCCTTATAATACAAAGGAAATCAATTCCAGTATTCATGCAGCAGATTGTCCCAGACTTTTCGTAGGACCTCAACTTTTTCTCAAAGTATAAATCTCGAAAGTTTGATAAAGTCATCGATCATGAATGCGTTCCTGGCATACCACAGGACGGGGATCGATGCCCGATCATATTACTAACATCAGACTCACTCCCTCGTCCTCCGCCGGAGGGCGAGTTATGCGTGACGCCGAATTTGTGATGGTAAGAGTGTTTTGATCCGTGCTTTAGCTCTTTCCTTGATGTATGACACAGAACCGATGACATTTTACAATCAGGGGGAGAGAGAGAGAGAGAGAGAGAGAGAGAGAGAGAGAGAGAGAGAGAGAGAGAGAGAGAGAGAGAGAGAGGAGTGCGGATGGTATGATGGGGTGGTGATAGAAAAAAAAATACTCAAAGGACAGCAAAAGCAGATTAGGGCTTTCCAAGGTGACAAGGAAAGTCCAGCAGAACATCTGACTGACACAATATCGCCGCCATTACTATCACTTTGACGTGCCATTAATTATTCGTACAGAAGATATCTATAAGATGCATGTAATTGACGCACATATGTACATTACCTAATGCCCTCTTAATCACATGTAAATGATGCATATATGTCACATGATGCCCTACTAAAAGCAGGATTGAAACCACTGTCTTCTCTGTGTGGCTGAAGGGCATTAACGACTAGGCTATGGAGACTAGTCTTAACGTGTCCAGCTCCCACGACAAAAGGTAGCGGTTCGATCCTGCTGTCTGAAGGGCATTGTGTGCTCTATGTGAGCACTCTTTGAACTATCTATCTTATATATATATATATATATATATATATATATATATATATATATATATATATATATATATATTTTATCCCTGGGGATAGGGGAGAAAGAATACTTCCCACGTATTCCCTTCGTGTCGTAGAAGGCGACTAAAAGGGAAGGGAGCGGGGGGCTGGAAATCCTCCCCTCTCGTTTTTTTTTTTTAATTTTCCAAAAGAAGGAACAGAGAAGAGGGCTAGATGAGGTTATTCCCTCGGAGGCCCGGTCCTCTGTTCTTAGCGCTACCTCGCTATCGCGGGAAATGGCGAATAGTATGAAAAAAAAAAAATATATATATATAACACCAAATCCTTTAAAAATAAAAAGGGCTATGCAAATCCCATGCATGGGAAAAATCACTTTAAAAAGTGTTTTATTTTTCTTCGTAAAAATTACGATCTTAAAGGCTCAGTGTAGACACATTTCTTCTAGCTTCAGCAAGAATCACAATCATTCGCACCCACACCATGGACACGAGAAGGGTAAAACGTCTCGAGTTCTTCAGAGCACTGACGACACAAACACAGATGCACAAACCTGGGGGTACGCACGAAACGACCCGAGAAATATTGGAAAAAAAAAAAAAAATTATACAAAAAAAATAGAAAAAAATAACAAGAGAAGCAGAGGTGAAAGTCACCGGGAAAATTTAGGAGGTCTTCTGTGGTCAAGACAAACGCAAGCCACACATGCAGTGGTGTTAGCTGGAGAATTTATGCGGCAATAACCTTGCAGGACTGCAAGCATTAATATCACGGCTTGATTAAGACCACTTTTAACACCTTCTGGGTCTCGTTACACGGTGCGCGCGCGCGCCCACGATGAATCGGGACGCTTAACGAGGAGGCTTAACGAAAGAGACTAACAAAAGGTTTACTGACGAAGTTAAGAATGAAATTGGCAAACGGAAAAAAAATGTATATAGAAATTAAAGATGATGCTGGATGAACTAACTAGTCATGATAATTTGACGAGGTTGACTTAAAGGAGGGATCAATGAAACAAGCTGTTCACATCCTACAACAGACCAGGTCTTGGTCTTGGGGTCACCGCACGCAAAGAAGCTTTAAAAGAGCTAATAGAGAGGGTCCAGAGGAGGGTAACAAAGACGGCACACATAATTACGAGAGCTGCGTTGCAGGGAAGGGTCAGAGGCACACTAGATTTTATCCACCACGGAAGGGAAGAATAAAGTTTGACCCGATCACAACCCACAAGGATTTCAACAATTCTTCGGTAGATATAAGGACAGAACAACTAAAGGTCATGACATGAAATTAGGCAGGAGAATGGACAGAACAAAATGTAGAGAATTACTTTCAAAGCATAAGTGATAAATGATAGGAACAATATGAATCATTGAAGCTGCCAAAGCTGAGAGCATACAAAATTTAAAGGTTGTATAAAGTAAGATTGTTCAGGAGATGGGGCCCCTACAAGGGTAGAACAACACCTCCCTGGACGATAGAAACAGGTAATTAGAAACAGGTAATTACACCGGCATCATAGATCGTATAGCGCCTTCATCCTTTTGAGAACTAATGCAGTTTATAGACTGCCAGTTATGTTGACGATGTCTAGTTTACGGCACATCATTTGGATATGCCATGAGAATTCTTGTCTCTCCAATAACGCAGCGCCACCGGCCATCTCCATACAAGAGCCATCTGTCTCGTTGAAAATGTTCGCCAGACGTCATCTTTCAGTGTGTGACCCAACTTATAGTTACCGTAAACTAATAATTGGGATTTTCATACATGTTAGTCATTTCCCGCGTTAGCGAGATAGCGCCAGAAATACGGTATTTAACATAAACTGGTAATTCTCTTTTTTTTTCATACATGTTGGCCATTTCCTGCGTTAGCAAGGTCAGCGATATAGACGAAGAATTGGCCTCATTCGTTTTCATCTAACTGCTATGTATAATTCACCCAAAACAACAATTGTTTAATATCGGTCATGATTTAAACAGAGAGAGAGCCATTGCCATTCATAAATACTTATAACTAATGACTGTTGCGACTCGGCCATAATTCAGGGCAACCTAGCCTCGTTTTATGGCAGAGAAATGATCCCAAGCCACAGCCCCTTATCATCCATTACTCCATTTGCATACAGTTACGAGATAACCAATAAAAAAGAATTATCATAGTGGTGATCAAAATCATTTTAAGCTGGATAATTAATTCTCGCAAACGCTAAATGGATCCAATCTATTGGATACTGTGCTGATGGCTATTGCGAGATACATAAGCATGCATGCATATGTACATCATTACACAAAAGCACATATACACTATGTATGCATATATATATATATATATATATGTATGTATGTACATAGGTTTGAGCGCGTGCGTAGAGGCTGAGTGTGAGATTTACAGGTGAACGACGAGGTAGTGTACGCAAATGAGAAATATGTATGTGTGAGGTATGCGTACGAGTGGTGCCTACGCAGGTTTTAGGAAGTACGTGTGCACGAGCGAATCAAAATACTTCACGGAGGATTATGCGTATGTAAGATACTATCTTGCGTACATGAGATAACGATAATACACGAGGGTCAGTGCTCACATGAGCCATCCTAGGGAGAGAGATGCCCACGGAGTTGACACACGGATCGACAGGAGGTTAAGGCGGCCCTCCGGGCTGACACTTGGGCCAGCTCAGGGCGAGTGCAGCCCTTAGGGATGAGGCATGAGGTAGCCCAGGGTGAGGTGGCCCTTAGGGTTGACGCATGAGGTAGTCCAGGTTGAACGCTGCCCTCAGGGCTGACACATGATCCAACCTAGAATGAGAGCAGCCCTTGGTGCCGATGCTCGTGACAGATAAGGGTAGGGGAGCTGTTCTCGAGGCTGACATATTGTGCGGTGCAGTGATGTTATGGAAATGGAGAGGATAGCGAGATGGAGCGGGGAGCAGAGCATGACGGTTCTGAGGAGAAGAGAGTGCCCTGGCGGAGGGGGAGGATAATATAAGGCTTGGGGAACAGGATGAGTGAAGAAAGGTATCAGGGGTAGAGGCAGTAGGAGAGGGAAGGAGACAGGGGGATATAAGAGAACTTAACCCACCTCTAAAGGCTGAACCAGCAGAGAGGGGTCTACGATTTTATTGCATCCTCATTTATACACGTCAGATCCAGTACTGGCGTTTGGTGATTTATAATCCTCTTCTCCCTCCTCCTCCTCCTCCTCCTGCCACTCTCTAACTCGCTCTTTTATTTTTCTCTCTCTTCCCCTCCCCTCCTTTGCTTGCCCCTGCTGCTCCTCCTCCCACCTACGCACCCATCAACCTCCCCCAGGCATCAGCAGAGCGGTACACGGCGCTGAAGAGGATATTGGCCCTCCTTCCTTCCCCAAACACCTGAAGGTACCGGCCCACCACTCTCTCCTCACCAACCAGGGAAATGTTCCCTCGACGTCTCCTCAGAAGTCGGTGCGATGTGCCAGCAGCGGGAGACAATGGTGATGAGACGCCGTGGAGGGGCAGCGCTGGTGGTGACTCAGCCGAGATGCAGCTCAAGTCTAAAGAATCGGCTGAGGCGAAGTTCAAGTCTCAAGAATGTACCAGGATGCAGCTCAAGTCTGAAGTGCCACTCGAGGTGCTTCTGAAGTTTAAAGTGTCAGCCGAGGTACACGAGAGTGTTTGCAGGTAGACAGACAAAAGAACAATGTTCGCATTACCACCTTACCGCTTGTAGGTCTACGGGGGGTTGCATGAGCGTTTACAGGTCAACGGAGATGCAACATAACCTTCCCCAGGTTAATGGAGATGGAACATAACCTTCCCCAGGTCGACGGAGATGCAACATTTGCCATCATAAGTTTGTGGTTGATTCAACGGTCGTGTTTACAGTGTCCGCAGAAACTTGACGTCTTCGCAAGACACTATAACCCGCTAGTGTATTACTGGATCATAACAGAATCAAATCACATCAATCAAATAGGATTCTCCTTATTTAAAAGGACTGAACATCATGATCAAGTCTAGATCCAGGCGTCTGTCCTGTCAAAGTGATTGAATCCTAAGCGTCAAGTTTAATCTATCTCAGCATTTTAAACTCAGTGAATCATTTTGAGCACCGGGTGTTTAACATGTAATACCAAGAGTAATGAGAGATATTCTAGCAAATTTCTTTTGACAAGAGACATTATGCAGTTTTTCCTCAGCCTTCAGACACACATGAGGTTATAACATATTTAAGGATTCCAACATTATGCGAAATCCCACCTATTCATCGACTTGAACATATCGTAAGTCTCCCATATCCCGAGCAGACTTCCAAACATTAGTTTGCTTCCAAACACCGGTAAATCGACACAGGTTGACAAGTCTCAAGCGCTGATGAACTGACAAATGACGTTAGACCCCCCATGTGTTGGATCACTTACCAGAAGTCCTTGGTCTCCCAAACACTGTTTCTTCCCATACACTGATAAGCTCTCTCACAGGCGGGTAGACAGACTCCCATGCATTAACGAATCACCGCAAGATAGTAGACTCCAACATGCGTAAATAGACTTCTTAACATTGGTAGACATTGGTTTTCATCCGCTGATCGACTGTCGGACCTTGGCAGACTCCCAAAACTTTAAAACGCTGGTCGATTCCCAGACACTGGCAGACTACCACATGTTCTTAAGACTCTCACAAGCTGGTAGACTACCCTATGTTGGAAGGCTCTTACAATCTGGTAGACCTCCACTAGCTGGCAAATTCCCAGTCTTTCGTGCACCTCCGTTATGGTGGCAGACTCGCACGTTTTCCGAGACTTCGTCGTAGTATTAGTCATAGTAATCTTGAAGATCAATAGTTTCCTCGAATCTCTCGGGCTAATGGGTTCACAGAAGTCGATAATGATTCGCGCATTTCTGTAAGACTCGCACACACCAATGGGCTCCTCCTGTACCGTCTAGTTTCTCTAGATCTACATTCCACATTCACTATCGACCATGAAAAAAAAAATCTCCTTTAGTGCTGCACACAGATTAGTAGATTCCACTGGCTCATCTTCTTGTCGGGGGTAGATCGGGGGTAGAGAGTGTGGGTCCACCACAGGGGGATAGACAGTGTGGGTCCACCACAGGAGGGTAGACAGTGTGGGTCCACCACAGGAGGGTAGACAGTGTGGCTCCACCACAGGAGGGTAGACAGTGTGGGTCCACCACAGGACGGTAGCCAGTGTGGGTCCACCACAGGAGGGTAGACAGTGTGGGTCCACCATAGGAGGGTAGACAGTGTGGGTTAACCACAGAGGGGCTGGCATACCGTCATGCTCTTCTCGTAACCTTTTAATGTGCTAATGCTTCTCTCAACCATATTCTTTCTCCTGTCGCCTCTTTTCTCCACCTCTTAAACCGCATTCCTCCGACTACAACATTCCATTTCCTCTCTCCCCTTCCAAGTGATCTCTCATTCGCCTTCCATCCTCCTATGTTGTCTCCCTCCTTTCCCCTGTCTCCCTCCCTTTTCCCCCCCTGCTTGCCCGGGAGCTCCAGAGTTTCCCGAGCAACAGACTCATACACCTGGACAGCCCGACGACTATTGGCCCTCACGACCCTCGTCTGGACCACACTTGCCCAGAAATGGTCTCTTTACAGCCCCGGGCGGCACGGAGGTCTGGGGCAACAATGGCCAGTCACCGGAGTAAGACGCGTCTAATGCTGTTGACTCTGGTGGATATCGTTGTGGCCGTAAGATGACCAACACAGCTTAAAATCTGCCGCTACTTCTGGCTCTTTATGTCTCCCGGATATACAAGGACCAGAGCACAGCGTGGGGCACCAGTCTAGGTTGTGTAGTAAAGCTCCAAACGTATAAGTCCAGAGGAAGACGGTGATGTCCAGTCTATACATAGGGACGGACGTACTTCATTAACAAGGACATAATCTTGTGGTTTCATTATCTAAAACTAAACTTTTACTGTCAGGATATTCAGAGTGTTTAATGCTTCTGATGGCACACTTCCTTCAATGAAAAGAACATTTTTCAATCTTTATACTTCGCGAAAAAATAGACGTTAACTACTGACTGCATGATATCATCAGAGGTGTGGAGCGGAGAAGGTCAAGGGGAGGTATGGACTCCCAGGCCTGCTGCTTGACCCCCACCACATAAGGTCAGCCTCTGTGCAAAGACCCATCCTCACCCACGTCAACTGCCCATCCTCCTTAACACCTACAGCCAACCAACACCCTGATGCTCCCCACCCTCTTCCCCTTCACTTATCCATCCCTCCCAATCTAATTCACCCCAGTACTTCTCTTCTCTTGTTTTATTACCACTTATTCATTCCGTTTCAACTCCCTTTTCCCTCCACCCTTCCCTCACTCTCTCTCTCCCTCATATTCCTTTCGAGTGTTACGTCCTTTTCCTTGTCATGTTACCAGTACCGCCAAATTCCTTCACTCACGCCAGTACTCTCTCTCTCTCTCTCTCTCTCTCTCTCTCTCTCTCTCTCTCTCTCTCTCTCTCTCTCTCTCTCTCTCTCTCTCTCTCTCAGCACTTCCCTCCCTCCCTTACCAGAGCGTCAACCTTAGCCTTCTTTCTACCCTCGGTTCTCCTCCTCCACCCGCAGACACGAGTCCTAATCTCTACCCAACTCTTACTCACTCGTGTGCCACGACCCCACTGCCTGCTCTTACCACTGCTTCAGACCTAACCCCTACCGATATCTTACCCCCTTCCCAACTCTCTCTTTCCACCGCCCGCAACCCCTCCTCTGCCCCCTTTTCCTACCATTTCCCTTCATTCACCAACGTCACATAAGACCAGACGAACAAGGGAATCATACCCTTGCTACAGGCGTCACGCCCTTACGCTGCTGAAGTGTCGGACAACACCACGCCCCCTTCCGTCACTTGCGTCTGTCTTTACCGTACCGTCACGCTGTTACTGCCTTCCGTGTTCACCGTAACTTTTCATCATACGTTTCATCACGACCGGTCTCTGTGCTGACCAGGCATTAAAAGTCTGGATTACCTTTCGGTCATTACTCTTACACGTGCAAGGTTCTTTTAAATGCGATGACTATTTTCAGTATGTTTTCTACACAGGTTTGTTTGTTTCAATGTGGCGCCTGTACCTCTTTTACTTCACTGTACCATGGTCTGGGGTGTGGATGTTACAGCGGAAAGATGATGTCACGTCTATGTGAAATGGGATAACCAGTGTGGACAGAGTTCTGGTAAATGGGAGTGGTTAACCGCTCAAGAGTTACATGAAGGCGCGTGTTCGACTTCACTGTCTCTCCAGGCTAAGTGGATGCCAGTGGACATCTGCAGAGATGCAGGTATTCTCCTCTGAGTGAGTCTATTTGCAAGAGGCAATAATATATGTTTCTTGTTGCTTGGACGAGTCTTTCACACTGTGGTCTGAAAGAGGTCATGGAAGATCACGAAGGAGGAGACTGAATAAGGTTGTAGAAAGAAGCGATACTTAGCAAACCCCACTGTAGGGCGTGAGGACTTCGGAGACGAAGCCTCTATGAACAAATACAGTTTGGTGAACACCCGTGAAGGTATATAACCTCTTTTGTCACTTCTGTGTGAGGATGTGTTCCGGGACGGTGTCAAATGCTCTGTTAATATCTACTGCCACCAGTGCAGTGCGGGAGGGGGACTGTGCAGTGTGGGATGGGGAAGTGGTTGGTTGAACCCCAACCATAATGTGTTGTGCGAGGTCCCGTGTTAACTGTGGCAGTGGAGTGATCGGGTCTAAGGCAAAGCTGTGTTAGTGAGCTTGGGACAGACTGATGAACTTTGTTGTGAACCAGTTTTTAGAGAAATCTGGACTCTATTCACTGCAGTGATGTGGAGCAACAAATGGAAAGTGTCATGGGTGGCTTGGAGGGATATTATGTTGGCAAGTTTCCAGCAGGATGCACTTTAAAGTTAATTTGCGTTTTGAGTGTCAGTAGACATAAAATGAGCGTAAGCAGCTATTTTTTTTTTTTTTTTTAGTGAATTTTGTGACAGTCTCCAACTGTCCTTACCAGAGGAGTGGCTGGCCTGTAACAAATTCTTAGGAAGGGCCTCATGAACATGCATGTGTGCGCTCTTTGGAAGGAAGTAAATAAGTAGGGTTGGGGGGGTAGAAGCGTGAGAGTGGATCTCCTTCATCGTTCGCCAGGGTTGGGCGCTCTTAATTGTGTGAGCTACCCTGTCAACGTCGTGGTGTCGTGGTGTCAGGGCAGCGACACCACGACAGTCAGAACGAACGACCAGCCAACGCGAAAAACGACAGTAGCAAATGCAGCAGCGTTTCCACGGGAAGTGAAAAAAATAGCGTCACAGACGAGAGAAATTTATCGTGTCGTCTCACTAAAAAAAAAAAATATATATATAATTCGCTGTAATTTTTTCGTACCGTTGTATTTCATGAAATATGTTGATGATTACCTCCCATTTTTCTTCACTGATGTCAGAATAATATATCAAGAGTTACAATAACTCTCTTTGTCAAAAGCTTGGCGGGGGAAGAAAAAAAATTATATTTATGATTATTTCATACGCAATTTTGTCAGTTACATTATATCAATGATCAAGCGTGCAAAATGGTACTAGATTATTTTACCTCGTATATTCACTTGAACACCTAAGGAGGAATTTCAGATTTTCAATAATAAAGAATAAAAAAATGATAATGAAAATAATAATGAAAGGTATACTGAATCTGTTATCTGCACATTTAACCTGCCCACCACACCCTCCTGATCCGATGAACTCCACACCTGTTAAAGCCAAACCACTTGTAAACCCACGTCCTTCAGGCCCACCAGTGGTAGAACACGGATCCGTGTGAGTGGAGTGGAATGCAATGGTCTGCGTAATGTCTCATATATCCCGCTTGTCTCAGTCCAGCAGCCAGTGAGGATATGGTTCACAGCCATCAGGCACTGCAGTGAAGGACAAACTGCCCTGGTACAAGTTTCGCCAACAGAATGATATCTTCCAACTGAACGAGACCTGAGCATAATCTTCAGTGTTTCTTCATCTTTAAACATATACATTACATTGAGGTGGAAGAGCTGAATAATACATTCAGTTCTGTATGACCTTTGACCTGCAGCTGTATATGACCCGCTGCTGTGCATGGCCTATACTGGTACAAGATGCGAGACTTAAAGGAAAGCTATCGTCACTCACCTTCCTGCCAAAAGTGAAGAAATCCCAGCGAAGGGTGTCACTTATTGACCTGTGCAAAGAGAAAAGGTTTTAGATAAAAGTAAATGGCGAAAAATATATATAAAGAAAAAATAATGCACACACACACACACACACACACACACACACACACACACACAGGCCTTTGTGGTGTAGTGGCTAGCGTTTCTGACCATGCGTCAGTACGAACCAACCCTGGGTTGGACCACCATAGGTTCGCATCCTGGACGTGGCAGTCGGCCCACACCTCTCCTCGGGGCTAGTCGATGAATGGGTACCTGGCTTGGGCTGGTGTGTGTGTGTGTGTGTGTGTGCATACACAGGAGTAAAAAAAGACAGTACACATATGAATGATTACAAAACGGGACAATACGAGCGTAAAACTCTATCCATAACACATAAATAGTACACACACACACACCGACACACACTGACAGGTCTCAATATATCACCAAGTACACGACACTGAATTCCTTGCAGTGGTGAAAGAGCAATAGAAGTAGCAAGTGTTAAGTACACTTTCTAAAAGTAGAAGCTCAGAGTTCAAGTGACATACAAAGATTCTCACGCAGTTTAAGAGCCCAGACTCTTCAAGTGTACGTGAGGGCCGTTAGGGGGAAGTTAAAAACTTTGTAGTGGACGTGAAAATGTAACAGTAGGATTTCTTGTCATACAAAGCTGTAATCGAGATTCTGAAGGCTATGAAACCTCCACTGCAATTGATTATGGTGATAATGCGCCAAGTACAATACGTAATGATGTGATTATGGTGATAATGCGCCAAGTACAATACGTAATGATGTGATTATGGTGATAATTAAGCAAGTACAATACGTAATGATGTGATTATGGTGATAATGCGCCAAGTACAATACGTAATGATGTGATTATGGTGATAATTAAGCAAGTACAATACGTAATCATGTGATTATGGTGATAATGCACCAAGTACAATACGTAATGATGTGATTATGGGGATACTGCACCAAGTACAGTACGTAATCATGTGTAAGAGCTTACTGGTTGGGGTTACATCATGTACGTGGCCCGGCAAAATTTCATACCAATCCTCCTTTAGTACAACCTTCGTATGGCATGGGGGATTCTAAAGGCATGAAGAGCAAAATTTCCAATGTCGTATTTTCGTTCGACAGGGGGGTCACAATCATCATGGCTTTGGAATCTCGCTACACCAGTCAAGGATCACTATAGTTCCGGGTCAGGTGTTCATATCTGCTACAGCAGTCAAGGCCTGGGTGGTGGTGGCGAGGGAAATTAAAGTCTCCAAGTCACATCAGATGCAAAAGATCTCATCATAATGTCCTCGGTCAACCAACTAGCTGGCAAAGACTTTAGCCCCGGCAGCAACCTGTTACAATGTGTGGCGGAGTTTATGAAGGAAACGTGAGGCAGGAGACGGGGGGTTGATAAATATTAGCTCTTAGAAAATGAGAATAGGGGGAGGGGAATAAAAGCTCTTAGAAAATGAAGGTTGGGGAAGGGGTATATAAGCTCTTAGAAAATGAAGGTTGGGAGAGGGGAATATAAACACTTAGAAAATGAGATCCAAAACACAAAGAGTTTGAGGATGTAGAAATCTGGAATTCATCTCGTTCAGCAAGATTGAAATCAACATCCTGAGGTGAAAGATGACCCTGATCTGCCTCGAAGCTTCCCACAAACAAACATTTGACTTTAGTACTGCTATTCTCGATTATCTAGTACACACGAGCAATCTAGTACACACGAGCAATGTAAAAGTTATAGTACAATTTTCCAAGTTGAATCTCTTACAATTGTGAGGTGAAACGACCCACAACGGGCAAGGGGATACTGTAGTCACAATACCTGTGATAGTGTTATACCTAAAAAGCTGCTTTGCGGCGGAAGCAGTTCACCTAAAAACAGGTCTTGTGTCCAACAGAATCCTTTACTTAATATTATCATGGTTTCGAGAGTGTGAATCTACGAACTTTGCCTGCTGACCATAAAGACATTAACCTCAAGCAGTTTTCAGTAGAGATATAGACAGTGAGTGACGTTTCGCCTGGTGAAGGAAGACAAGGCACAGCCTTCATCTTGGATGACGCGCTTCCATGCACACAAGATGCAAGTTATGAACGTCGCCCCACAAATTTCTGAATCAGTGTGTCAAACACCCGATATGACACATGGGTTCTCCCAGAGCTCCTATCTATCCATAACCTTTCGTAAACCTCCACTCTCTCAAAATTTTTTTTCCTATAGTTGCATCTGTCGTCTTCACCAGTCCCTGGTTCTTCCTTCTGGCTACATCTCAGGTCTACGTATTTACAACTTCGGTGTCCGTATTCTTCAGCCCCAGTGCCTGCACGAACGAGGCTGAGGGTGTATGCGAGTATTCCTCTACATAACATCCATATCCGAAATGTTTTGCCACCGACTGAGTGACAATATGGAACATATTTGTTAGTAAACTAGGATACAGTGGCAACTTTGTGTACGTTTCAAAGTCCTACAGGAACGCTGCTGCCGTACCTCATTCACTGAGAGGTCCAGCTTTATCTTCCCGTACCATCGGAAGAGGTATAGCAGTACAGCAAACACCAGGACACGTTAATCTTTTGTTTTGCTTCCCTGCCAACCGTCCATCGTGCCATCTTGCCACCGTGCTTCTATAACATCAAATCATCCTGCCTTCAAACCACCTTACCATCCTACCTCCCTACCCTTCAACTACCCACCACCTCAGCTCCGATGCCTCCCAGCCAACCAACAGCACATGTCAACCAACCATATCCAACCTGTGGGCGAGGCACCAATTCACACTTTCGCCCTACAAAGATGGCTGTCCAAGCCGCTCTACTCTCCACACTCTTTGGCGAAGACCTACCCTGCCACCTATCCTTCTCACCACCCACCTGCCTATCGTGCTACTCAGGTCATCCCCCTGTCTCCCATCGACCTCCCCGACCGGCCAGCCCCGCTAACAAACTGCTACCCAGCCAGCCTACCAATCTGCCGCATAGACATTCTGCCTTTGACACCCAGCCACACTAGCACACTGATACCCCAGCCAACCACCACTCTAGCGCACAGACATCCTACCACTCTGCCACCCAACCACACGACAACACTCACTCTGCCACCCAACCACACTCACTCTGCCACACAACCACACTGATACCCCAGCCAACCCACCACTCAGCGACCCAGCCACCCACTCACCTCCTCCACAAAAGTCGACCTGACACCCACTGTGGTTCGGCACAAATTAACTCTGTAATTTCATCTTTTCACGTTCACCTATTTTCATTTTCAAAACATGGTTACCCAATTACTAAAACAGAATTCTTGTTTTACTTGCACTTTTCACAAGTAATTTTTTTTTACTTATATACCAAAAAACTGTGCAACGACGCAGAGCCACAAGCCCCCACAGAATAAAAGGGAAACCAGTAAATATTTCTTTTTCCTTTTTCAATCATTTCTTAAGAAAACGCATTTCCTTTCGTTATTCTTCAAGTGTAACACACTGAGGCTTTGGCTTCACCGAACAAAGACTACAAATTGATCTGTGACGCTTAAATTTTGGAGGGGATAAAGAAAAAAAATCAATAGTCAATTCTAAGGAACCCAAGCAAATTTTATCACTAGAATACGTTGAACATGATGTTAATGATGACTTGTGAAAGGTTACGTTGAACATAATGTTAAAGATGACTTGTAAAAGATTATGTAGAACATGATGTTCATGATGACAATGTGGTTAGTAATAACGAGGCTGATTAAGAAGGTATAGGAGTGAAAAGTGGAGAAAATAAGAAAGAGGAGACCAAGGGCGGAATGAAAGGCAAAACTGAAAGATGTTTTGGATGATCGGGGCCTCAATATTATGCAGCAGGGTGAGGGGCGTGCAAGGGACGGAAAGAGAAATGGAACGATGTGGCACACAGGACAACGTGCTGTCACTTGGTTGAACCCTATAGGTATAAAAAGGAGAAACCATGGAAAGGTCTACGGGGTATGGCTCGGGATATGAGGCTCTGGTTTCGTTGCATTATACACGACAGAGTGTGGATGTGAGCGAATGAAGCAGTTCGTTGTCTCTTTCCTTTGGTTTTCCCGTTTATCTCTGCTTTCTACTTCGTGGTTTCCTCTCCGGCCGTTCCACTGTTTGTATTCGTCGAAGGATTGACTTAACCTACCTAACCTATCAGTAACGGTGTTCCTCAAGGTTATGTGCTATCGCCTTCCCTCTTCTCTAAATAAATGATCTCTTCTAACCATATTCTCTCATGCTAATTATTCCACTTGAGGTGCTTCAGCTCGCTTTCCCTTCCCTCAGATACTCGATCTCATTCTCGTATTGATCATATTTGCTCTCTTAGTTCGGACCAGTACAATATCTCGAAATTTTTCCCTATGACTTTATTTAAATCATTCCTTTCCCTTTCCTCAATTTCAGAACATAAACATGTTGGGCATAACCATATCATCAGCTTCATCACGAAAACCCCATATAAAGAGCATCGCAAAGTCTCCTTCCCAAAGGATGGGAATGTCGTAATCATTTTTCTTTTGAGGGACTATCTCATATCTAGAAGGCTTTTATCCGCCCAGGTATGCAATATTGCTCACATATCTGGGGTAGCTAATCCTCCGCTTCTCTGTTAGAGTGGAATCAAAAGCCTTCAGTCTCATCAATTCTCCTAGCAACACCTGTCCTTTCCCGACACCGCGATGTTGCTGCTCTCTCAATCTCTCTCTAACAAGTATCATTTGCAGCCATTTTGAATCATGGCAGAATATCAATATATTTATCATAGTCCTTTTCTGATTTCATGATTAGGTTCCCTGAACCCAAAATCACATGTTTAGATATCCAGAACAAATCTATAGCTAAAATCCAAGGAAAGATACAGCAGAATAACTTTTTCTTTCGGCAGCCATATTGGATTTGTCCTCTTTGCAGAGTTAGCCCTCATTTTCGCGAAAGTTACCACAGCATATTTTTTTTTTTTAAATTGCTCAAAAAAAAAATCAACCATCCTGGAAAACTGTTGTAGTATACCATCGCATGGTAAAATATTTTTCGCTTTTTAGACAATCATTTCGGTCAGTCATTTCTTACTTTACCTCTAGATTGCATTTTTCCTCGAAAGGATATCCTTTTTGCCTTTCCTCTCGAACACTGAGCAATGACATGAAGTTACCAATCACTCCTGCTACAGTGGTTGCCTATCCTCCTCCCCCCTTCATCCATAGACAAGTCGCCTCTCCTCACTCTCATAGACAGTCGATATTCCACGAATGGAGCAACCAGAGGGCCCCTCGTCCTCTCCATTCTCCCCAGCAGTACTGCATCATCAGCATTCATCAACATCCCCCAACTTCCAATCGTGTGACTCTGGAAATTAATTCTTCTCCCCACTATGTGTCCCTCGCTGCCTCCCTGTGGGTATAGAGATAACACCCCTCTGTCATCCGATCGTCATGCACTTTCCATCATGTACATACCAAAATGTATTTCCACTTGCCATATGCAAGGTCAACAACTATGATTTCCGTCACCGTGTACTATGATAAGGGACTTCTTCTCTCAACGCTATCTCAGTTATGCAATGGAATACAAAAGAATTCAAACAGCAACAGGCCACTGGGTCTTTTCGAAGCAGTCTGTGGCAGTGGAAGATGTCCGAATCTCGCAGATTAGTGTGGTAAAAGTAGAAAGTCGTGTAGATGATAAAAAGAAAAACTTAGAAAATGTGGACGTGACTATAGAGACGCAAATAATGTTATTCGTGGACGTGAAACGAAATATGAATCAAGTCTATTCTTAAACGAATCTATGGCACTGCTTTCGACCTCTCATTCCATATGCTAACAACCCTGTTGAAGAACTTAAGACTTATTCTCTTCCTACTGTATTGCTTGCTATCAGCATACATATATATATATATATATATATATATATATATATATATATATATATATATATATATATATATATATATATATATGTTTCACAGACCCAGTGACCCAGTTTCCTTTCTCTTGGTCTCAAGATTTAAGCGAACTTTTAGCATTTTTATCAATATGTTTGGTCCATCCGTTTAATACCATCCCTCGAGTAACTCGTCTGTCCTTTTCCTTTAAGCTTCGTGTGAGCACAATAACTTCAACGAATAATACTGGATGTCAGCCAAGCTTTACTATAAGACATTAAAGGGATAGTACGTGAGGCGTTTTTGATTATAGTTCTGTGTGTTCCATGTACAGAGAAGTTATCACTTCCCTATTGCAACTAACTCCGTTCATACCAGTGGACGATTTGGACTTCGAAATGACCACCTAAGTTATACGCTTACCCATCTTACACAAACCTACAACTTGACGGCTATCTTTAATCTTAAACCGACCCTAAGCCATGCGATCAGATTACATATCTGGTCTTTTAGCAAATACATCGCTAAACCCACCTGACTTACCTATCAACTTTGCCTATCAGCATCTTATCTTACCCTAGTGTAATGTCTGGTCGCCTCCAGCAGCGTTACCTACTTCTGTTGTAGACAGATTAACTGTCGGGATGAATCAAGATGAGAGTGAGGTAGACCCACCTAATCCCTGAGAAGGTTCCATTAACGACTTGAATGAATCACGATACTCGTGTTCATCATTCAACTGCCGAGGAAGGTTATCCACTTTATCAGCTTTTGCATTTCCTTTTTGATATCTAATAAACTTGATCAATGATAAATCCACTTCTCTCATATTCATCGACTTCATTCACAACGCATCAGTTCCACGGACCGTTCTTTCACTCCTGGGATGATATGTTCGCTTCTTTGAGACTTCCTTCTTTCCTTCGATAGCTATCTCATCCACTCTCGAGATAGCTCATCCACTCTCGAGATAGCTCATTCACTCTCGAGATAGCTCATTCACTACTGAGACATCTCACCTATTCCTCTCGTAGCCCAATTACTCACTTTTCAATAGTTGAGCTTCTGTGTTGTGGTATTCTGTACCGACGAGGTTCGTCTTGTTCTATGACATATCAGCTTTGCACGAGATGATTAATTTACTCGTTGGACTTGCTCTATGATAGATCAGATTTTCACGAACTGATTAATTTACTCGTCGGAGAAACCGCTATATTATTCGAATGGCTCATCGTCCCTTGTGACATCAACTCATACTATGGATAGTTACTTTCTTAAAGAATCTTAATCCTAAAGCACATTCCCTACCAGCGCTCCAGCTGGTAGATGGAGCGTGTGTTATCCCACCTGCCGCACCATCTGTCACTGCGTGACCCATCTGCTGAACCAGCCACCCCTCTCCAACGCACCAGTCAACAGGTACTCCTGCAGCACACTGTCTTTTCTTCAGCTCAAGGCCACAATATCCTCCACAGTACATAGTATCCAGCAGACGTACGAGAGGAATGTCGAATGTGATGGTTGTCTGTCTCAACGAAATGCCGCTCCCACAATGAGTTCCCAAGAGATCTCACAGACTCAACCCTGAAAGGCACTGTTCACCTACATTACCCCTGGAAATATGTGGGGGAAAAACATTTATCATTTATATAATTTTTTGCCCGTGTTAGGTTTTTGCC
The DNA here is from genome assembly GCF_036320965.1 of Panulirus ornatus. NCBI lineage: Eukaryota > Metazoa > Arthropoda > Malacostraca > Decapoda > Palinuridae > Panulirus > Panulirus ornatus. The sequence continues at coordinate 11,126,227 of NC_092251.1, forward strand.
TCTTACAACAGTCATTAGTCTGGAAGCTCATGTAGTCATTAGAGGTCTAATTATCAGTTGTTTCCTGGTTCATTTGAGTACAAATGTACCGAATAATGGTACATGCTTGCATGCATGTATGCATGTATATCTACACACACACACACACACACACACACAAACTGGGAGTCCTGTTTAGAAGCCCATATTTCTTTTCTTCCAAACAGTTGCTCCGTTTATACAAAGGCTTGATCCGTCCTTCTGTGGAGTACTATTTTCACGTGGGGTGGCTCTAGCTCTGTAACCTTACTTAAGAGAGCAGAGTCGAAAACGGTCCGACTTATAAACTCTCCCAGGCCACCTTCAGAACATGGCCCGCTTGCCCTACGCCGCAACGTTGGCTCACTTGTCCTCTTCTCTAGGTATTGCCTTGTGCGTTTCCTCTCGAGGTCTGGCTGTTTGTGTCCTCACACCACTAGCCAGACCACACAATACTCTGCAAGCTGCTGCGTCACATGATTACTGTGGCAACTCAAGGGTGGGCCGTTTTGATAACTGTTTCTTCCCTTACAACTCGAAGCTTTGGAACTCCATCATCTCATGTCTTTCCCGATAACTATGACCTAGCATATATCAAGAGACAAGTTTTTCACTTCCTCCAAAATTAGTAAATACTTTCCCTTGTCTCTTCTTTTCCCTTTCATTAATCTCACGATATGTCTATTAAGGCCCATCGTGGACGTTCGTTCGTGAATGGGGCCTCCAACCTATATTATATATATATTATATATATATATGGTATTGCAGTGGAATTTATTAAAAAAGGGGGTGACTGTATTATTGACTGGTTGGTAAGGTTATTTAATGTATGTATGACTCACGGTGAGGTGCTTGAGGATTGGCGGAATGCGTGCATAGTGCCACTGTACAAAGGCAAAGGGGATAAGAGTGAGTGCTCAAATTACAGAGGTATAAGTCTGTTGAGTATTCTTGGTAAATTATATGGGAGGGTATTGATTGAGAGGGTGAAGGCATGTACAGAGCATCAGATTGGGGAAGAGCAGTGTGGTTTCAGAAGTAGTAGAGGATGTGTGGATCAGGTGTTTGCTTTGAAGAATGTATGCGAGAAATACTTAGAAATGCAAATGGATTTGTATGTAGCATTTATGGATCTGAGAAGGCATATGATAGAGTTGATAGAGATGCTCTGTGGAAGGTATTAAGAATATATGGTGTGGGAGGCAAGTTGTTAGAAGCAGTGAAAAGTTTTTATCGAGGATGTAAGGCATGTGTACGTGTAGGAAGAGAGGAAAGTGATTGGTTCTCAGTGAATGTAGGTTTGCGGCAGGGGTGTGTGATGTCTCCATGGTTGTTTAATTTGTTTATGGATGGGGTTGTTAGGGAGGTGAATGCAAGAGTTTTGGAAAGAGGCGCAAGTATGAAGTCTGTTGGGGATGAGAGAGCTTGGGAAGTGAGTCAGTTGTTGTTTGCTGATGATACAGCGCTGGTGGCTGATTCATGTGAGAAACTGCAGAAGCTGGTGACTGAGTTTGGTAAAGTGTGTGAAGAAGAAAGTTAAGAGTAAATGTGAATAAGAGCAAGGTTATTAGGTACAGTAGGGTTGAGGGTCAAGTCAATTGGGAGGTAAGTTTGAATGGAGAAAAACTGGAGGACGTAAAGTGTTTTAGATATCTGGGAGTGGATCTGGCAGCGGATGGAACCATGGAAGCGGAAGTGGATCATAGGGTGGGGGAGGGGGCGAAAATCCTGAGAGCCTTGAAGAATGTGTGGAAGTCGAGAACATTATCTCGGAAAGCAAAAATGGGTATGTTTGAAGGAATAGTGGTTCCAACAATGTTGTATGGTTGCGAGGCGTGGGCTATGGATAGAGTTGTGCGCAGGAGGATGGATGTGCTGGAAATGAGATGTTTGAGGACAATGTGTGGTGTGAGGTGGTTTGATCGAGTAAGTAACGTAAGGGTAAGAGAGATGTGTGGAAATAAAAAGAGCGTGGTTGAGAGAGCAGAAGAGGGTGTTTTGAAATGGTTTGGGCACATGGAGAGAATGAGTGAGGAAAGATTGACCAAGAAGATATATGTGTCGGAGGTGGAGGGAACGAGGAGAAGAGGGAGACCAAATTGGAGGTGGAAAGATGGAGTGAAAAAGATTTTGTGTGATCGGGGCCTGAACATGCAGGAGGGTGAAAGGAGGGCAAGGAATAGAGTGAATTGGATCGATGTGGTATACCGGGTTTGACGTGCTGTCAGTGGATTGAATCAGGGCATGTGAAGCGTCTGGGGTAAACCATGGAATGCTGTGTAGGTATGTATATTTGCGTGTGTGGACGTATGTATATACATGTGTATGGGGGTGGGTTGGGCCATTTCTTTCGTCTCTTTCCTTGCGCTACCTCGCAAACGCGGGAGACAGCGACAAAGAAAAAAAAAAAATATATATATATATATGTACAAGAAAAGAGCAGTACCATGAAGGTTCTTCTCACCCCTAAACAGCCCAGGGTATTGCGTTTCTGTTCCTGCGATGGTCACAGCATTGTAGCTCTACTCACTGGAATTTTTCCGTCGTAAAGTTACGCATCACAAGCCCAAGGCCGTGTAAAATGTTGCTCACGTGATGCCCGTGACCAAAGCCTCCAGTCACACACACACACACACACACACACACACACACTGGTGATCAAGCCAAGCTATGGGCCCTGCCCAATCACACTGCCCCCTTGCTGGAGTATCTGCTCTGTCACATATCCCCGATATCCCTACCAGTAATTTCCCATCGGCTGCCTCCGAGGCCTTGAACTATTACCTCGTTAACTGCTAAATAGGAACTAACATTTTTTTTTTGCTCATACAGTCTAAGCCACAAAGGACTGTTTCTCCTGCTATCTTCCATCCAAAGGCTGCATTGTCACACACACACACACAAGTCCCTCTACGCCAAGGCTCAAATGTCAGCCATTTAGATTGTCGGACCTTCCTAATACAGACTGACTGTCTGGATAACGAAGAAAATTACACAGATTCCCCACGACAACCAGAATCTGGGAGATAACTCACTCCGTGATGGACACTGACACATGGGAGGACCAGAGCAGGAATAAAACATGAATTAACCATCTCGGTTTTAATTCCCAAAGGAAGGAAGGAAGGAGAGAGAGAGAGAGAGAGAGAGAGAGAGAGAGAGAGAGAGAGAGAGAGAGAGAGAGAGATCCCATTCCCTTTGTATCAACACCTGGACTACCAAGTTGAGTCAGTCCTACCGAAAAGGAAATATTGGTCAGTATTCTCACGAATAACGTTCGTTTACTCAGCTGTTAGTGTGCCCTTGTTATTCCCCGTAAGCAATGGAGGATAACGTGGAGATGGCGAAAAAGAATGAGGAAGCTAACAAGGACAATGCACCCTGGGGACCTATCTGCTGGTGGTGTGGCCACACCTTCGACGGCAGACACACAGGGAAGGTGTCTGTGGGAGGGAAAGCAGGCAGGAGTTAAGCTGTAGGGAGGGCAGCAGGACACGTGATGCCAACAGGCAGCAGAGGACGAGCCAGCTGGATGGGGACGCTGCTGGAAAAGACAGATCGTGACCCTGGGGGATCAACAAGGGGAGGTACAGCTGAGAAAAGACAGAAGCAGAGAGAGAAAGACAGAGTGACAGACAGACAACAGGAACGGGAGTAACGGACAAAAGCTGGTATTGGGGCGTGAAGCGGAAAATATTTACGTAAAACAGAAGGGGAGGAAATTAGAGAGGAAAGGAGAAAGGGAAAGAGAGAGTAGAGTGGGGAAAAGCGGAGAGAGGAGTAACAAGGAGGGAGGCAGCGAGATGGGGACACCAGAGACTGAAGCAGTAGAAAGAAGCAGTAGCGATCGAGGAACGGAACAATGAATGGTCCAGAGAGCAAGTAACATTCTGCAGTCCAAGGAACAAGTAACAATGAACACTCGACAAAGGAACAGTAACAGTCAGGAGGGTAAAGATCACATAAGATTCCTTGGCCTTTAAAGGTGTTAATACTCTCGGGTATAGGGAGCAAGTAACATTTCACTGGTCTACGGAGCGAATAACACCCACCGCTGTAATGAATGGGTGACGGCCACTTGCCAGTGGCAGTTGGCACACGAGTGAATGAGTGGAAAAAGTTCACAGAAAGAAATCCAGCGAAATGTACTGAGAGAGAGAGAGAGAGAGAGAGAGAGAGAGAGAGAGAGAGAGAGAGAGAGAGAGAGAGAGAGAGAATATATCAACAGTATACACCGTAGTTTTCAAATGTTAAAATACCATACAGCAGTCCCGAAGGAATTAATCTGACATCTAAGCTACTGCAAAGTTCACTGTGTGATGTCAATCAATTGGTCATCAAAGAGACCTTACTGTGAGGTAGTAACGTTAAGAAACGAGAGCAAAACTCCCTATGATGTGACGGCTACTAGAGTTAAGCTACTCAACCCTCCCGTTAATTCAATTAGCACGCCATTACAGCAGTTAACTGGTTGAAAATTGCCCAGGGGCTCACGGGTCTTCGAAAGCACAATATGCAGACGACGTCAAACTTAGTTAAGAGAGACCGACGCTCTCAAGTCAATACTTCATCAAAAGATGGTGGAGGAAACTGCTTAGGATTTTCCTCAACCTTTCTAAGTTGTTTAAAGTCTTATAGACGGGTAAATATATATATGGATAGATAGATAACCGCGGAGGCACTAGAAATGGCCTGGTTAGCAACAGTTGTTGAGATCTGTTAAGTTGAAAAGACGTATATACCGATCCTCCCATTTTTCAGGTTCTTAGGTAATCTTACGCATTATATGTGCCATGACATCAGGGTCACATTTCACAAACTGCTTTTGCAAAGTCTGTGTATATCATGTCAATAATATGACTGCTCTACAAGGCCTGAACAATTCCATCACAGTCTTCAAGCAACGAAGAGAAGCAGATCATCCCGCCCTGAAGCCATACTGTCCTGGGTTTCAGATGATCTGATTCCATAATCGAAGTTAATCTGCCCCTTAAGACCCTCTTGAAGATCTTAATAAAGTACTACACCAGTGCCATCGGATGAGGGCTTTTTGTTATGGGGTAACTACGCGTCCTCCTTTGTGGACAAGGGTGATGATGCATGTCAATTGCAAACTAATGATACAAGGCTCGTATCTTTTTTTCCTCCAGGGGATTATTTACCTTTCGTACAAGAGGCGTTTCGTATTTGTGTTAAGAAGGCGGAGTTCCAGAAGTCTTGGTACTAGAGTTGAGGGCATGGGTATGTTCTCAAGTGGTCCTCTCGAAGTCCTATGTATATGTGGTGATATCTGTTATATATAACAAAGGGGATTACTATTCAAATGTATGGATTCTGGCAAAATGAACACCGATTCTTTTAGCTATGTTTTATTCTTGCAGAATCTCACTCATCTCTTGGCAGTCATAAATCACAATATGGATCAATATGCGTAGAAACCATTTTGGCGATGAAAATACGTAAATACTTCCCATACCTCATTAAAGAATACGAACGTAAGATTAAAACGAATCATGACAAATACTAACAAGAACTTAGTCAAACTCTATTGAACCAGTAATGACACATCGGCCTTGAAAATCTTTTACGATAAGTTAAATTTAACTATTTACAGTTCAGGCTTTTGGCGGACTATAAACGTGTTTAGAACAGCATACGGGAAAGGCCTTGAATACGTAATAACTTCAACTCTGCCTTACACTTATAATCGCTAGAGGGCATGAAGTATTCGTGACCAATGAAGCGGTTTAATTGGATTCCACAGAAAATACATTAACAATTCACAACGCCTTAACCTAATTCTCCACCCCCACCCCCTTCTCTCTCTCTCTCTCTCTCTCTCTCTCTCTCTCTCTCTCTCTCTCTCTCTCTCTCTCTCTCTCTCTCTCGAACACCACCTCTTAACCGAGCCTGATGAGGACACGAGCCAAAATGGCCAGCACCAAGTCATTATCATAATAGTTATCGTAATTCTGCGAGACGCGCCGAAACAATTATTCCAGTCTAATCCTCGAATAATGAATGGCTATAATCGCGCCACTGTCGAAGCGACGAGGTTCACCAGCCTCCCGCTAAGTTAAGACATTTGAGGACCCTTGCTGGAGTGGCTGGCTGGCGCGAGGTCGCCCGCCCGCACCTTGCTGGCAAGTGTTTCCTGTGGCTGGATCAACGATATGGCAAAGACGTTCATGACGCTCCCAAGAGGCCAGGCCACGGTCGAACTCACCGAGGCATTCGAAGTGAAGACGCTTCCAGATATTGCAAAACAAAAGGTTGCAACTAATGAAGAAAAATAGCGACCATTTCATGAATATATTTGCATAAACGACTCCCTAAATATGGCAACGAACTTATAAATTATCAGAAGAATACGCGGCCCAGGATAACACAGTAGTATAAGTAAAGGCCATCGACGACTACTGTAAAAGGCCTCGATACCATTTGTTCCGATCGCAGTTTGATCGTGAATTTTGTATCTATAGCTCGTGTAGCCAACAGGATACAACAGACCCACTGAGGCTGATAGAATTTCCCAGCCATTTTCCATAAGTCAGTATGATTAAAGGCATTTTTTTCTTTTTGCGAGTGGATCTAGAATATCCTTGCGAGGACAGACGAAACTGTTCCAGGGGTGTTGGTAGCCATGTTGCTGTGTGTGTGTGTGTGTGTGTGTGTGTGTGTGTGTGTGTGTGTGTGTGAGAGAGAGAGAGAGAGAGAGAGAGAGAGAGAGAGAGACAGACAGACAGACAGACAGAGAGCATAGCTTCTAGTAACTTTCCCTATTCCACCTTCCTTCCTGTCATTCACTATCTCCCACTCTTCCATCTACACCTTATCCATCATTACCTCCTCTCCTCATATCTCTCTCTCCTTTCCATCACTTCATAACTACATTCCCTCCCACCCTCTCGTTATCTCTTCCTGCCTCCTCCTTCGTCTCTACCTCGTCACGAAGTATCTTACGCTCATTTTGCGGCTTCTGTTAAGAGAATCACACCTTTAACATATGTACCCACACACACCACCCCTGGGAGAATATTTTCATTCAACCACAACACTACAGGAGAACGTGCAAGAAAATATTCCTCCACCAGTCCTCTTTTTCAGGCGTGTAGTAGCTATATAAAGAAAGGAATACTTAATCAGTATATTAAGGCAAAAAAATATCAGCAAAGACGGTAAAGTATTGTGATGTAAATTTTCAAGATAGTGGCAAGTGATGACAGCTTATAGATCTCCTCAGACAGGAAATGTACATAGCAGGTACCTGTTCATCGACCAGCCCCGATGGGGAGGGAATGAACTGCTGGGTTGACCGTGGACCGACTGCCGCTCCCAGGATTCGAGCTCGGGCGGGCCCGTGCGGGAGTCATGGCTAACAATGCTTTACCTAACACACTCCCATTTATCTATATAACCCAATGGAGCTCTGAGGGAAGATCTCAACATAAAATACCGCCTGGAGGAAATGTTAACATGTGCTGGATAGTTGTCACATAACCCGCTACCATGCGTAATGGTTTTGGGATAAAGTCCGGCCATTTAAAGTAGACTGTAGCCGGCAATACATCACACCCACCACGACATAATTGCCCATTTAGAGTGAAATACAAATTCAATTAGTCGTTCCACGGTTGTGGGTACCGAGGGATTTACACAGGAGACCAGAGATGTGTGATGGCATGACTATGTTTGGTGACTGACAACAGAGAATATGGATCCTCTTGAAGGAGGCAAGTCCTAGAGACACTAGTCTTCAGAGTGCAATCTAGCCAATCCTCTGCTCGTTATCCATACACACACAGAGAGTTGCCGTGAATCACCGAAGCCGTAGACTTTGTGAAAAGCCATTCGCCTACTTCAATTTTGATGCACAGTAATGTATACAAGTGTGAAGATCATATTAGAGCCTCAGAGTAGGTAGTGTGTCGTCTGTTCTTATCGAACACTCGTTTTCTTCACCTGCATTCTGCTGATGGTGGGTTGAGTTTCCTGGTAATGTTACCTCCCCATTGTGATCTAAACGAGGAGTATTCATAGCTTTACGATTGGTTAAAAATTAAACATACCCGCCTAATCTGGTGAACGTCATGTTTAATTAGATTTACTTTTGATTTCGTTCACCCAACGATTACAGTGACATAGCCCCTGGAGTACAATGACCTTGACCTTAGCGTACGATGATGGAACCCCTTAAATACAGTCATTTCACCACCTTGAGTACGATTATTTAACTCCCGTGAGGACGTGTCACTGAAGGGCTCTCACCGCACTAACTGTCTTTAGCAACTAGTTCACAGTACAGGATCAGGTCTGCATCCATCTGGGGCTGAAACTCACTCTACCAGCTCCCCGTTCTTCACCAAACCACCAGTCTTTCCCCCTTTAAAGGCTGTTACAAGCTTTAGAAACTACACACGTGTAATCAAACGTTGAGAGATATATCCCTAAATCTTGCTCTTCCCTAACTCTCTATCATCTCTCTAGTACCTACCTTCCTCTTAGTTTATATACCTTATTACCAGGTCCCTTTCTCCACACATTCGCTCGCATCACATCCCAAAAGCGGTAACGTGTCCAGCCGGTTTGCTCAAAGCGGACTTACGTCAACTGAGTCGAACAACATGACACGACGCATCCTGGCGAAGTCTGACGAACACACAGCGAAGTCCTCCCAAGCGACAAACCCCATACGACTTTACGTTCAACTACTCATCCTTCGTAGACATACACACACAAGCATCTCCTTAGAGCTAGAGTAGACTGGCACTCGATTACTCCTCCTAGATGGCTAGGAAAGTCTTCCCTCGCTCCAGGAAACAAAAAAAAAAGGTTAAATAGAATAACTTAAGCAGTTTCTTGGCGCGAATGGCAACCCCTTCCTCCCTGGAGGGTTTCCGGGCCATTACCTCCATCGTTATTTCCACTTTGGCGGCCTTGCAATTTTTACTCCCTAATGACGTCATCAGAGATTAACCTGGGAAGATGTGTTGCTTGAAGGGGGGCGTGTCCCCTTGTCGTTTGTTTTCGCGCCTGTACTTCTATCTAAGGCGTCCCTTATCGTTTGTACATTTCTGCCTGTACCAAAAGCGTCCCTTATCGCTTGCACATCTCTGCCTGTACCTAAGGCGTCCATTATCGTTTGTACATCTCTGCCTGTACCTAAGGCGTCCCTTATCATTTGCACACATCTGCCTGTACCTAAGGCGCACCTTATCACTTGTACATCTCTGCCTGCACCAAAAGCGTCCCTTATCGCTTGCACATCTCTGCCTGTACCTAAGGCGTCCATTATCGCTTGCACATCTCTGCCAGCACCAAAAGCGTCCCTTATCACTTGCACATCTCTGCCTGTACCTAAGGCGTCCCTTATCGCTTGCACATCTCTGCCTGTACCTAAGGCGTCCCTTATCACTTGTACATCTCTGCCTGTACCTAAGGCGTCCCTTATCACTTGTACATCTCTGCCTGCACCTAAGGCGCCCCTTATCACCTGTACATCTCTGCCTGTACCTAAGGCGTCCATTATCACTTGTACATCTCTGCCTGTACTTAAAGCGTCCCTTATCGCTCTACATGTATCTGAAAAACACTTCCTTAAGACTTGAATGATGACGACAGACCTGCAGCGCTGACATCCGTGCCTTTCAGACGTCTACAAAAACGAAAAAAAAAAAAGTCAACAAATGAAGTAGATCACTGACGACGACTTTCATTTTGCTTATAGACCCACCTAGTCGACCGTGGATACCTCTCTAACTGTGACGATTTCTATTTTTTTTGGAACAGTTAGAATGTCATGGCACTTTGTTTCTAAGGTTCTCTTGCTAACTTCCAGCTCATGAACGGTCAAGCCAAGCATCCTGACTGAGAAAAGTAATATAATTTGTCTTCATCAATTATCTATTCTCCAGTTGTCGACTAACTATCGATCAACGGGATATAAACAGTTCCTGTTAAGGAAACATTTAACATCATCCGTTTCCTCTATCAACACAGGTTCCCCTGATGGAGGGCTGTCATTCTGTCAGCGTTATATATTCATACCATAAGATCTGATATGCTTCTTTCACTCACAGTGAGAGAGAGTGAAATATGCTGATGACACTGTAATCATTCGTTTAATTACGAAAGATGACACTCGCAATCATGAACTGTAAATACATGTTGTTGTATCACGGTTGTAATGAACTTGTATTTTTTCTTTTTCTAATTTGTGAAGAGAAATAAGAAAAGAAAAATAAGTGGCTTGAAGGAGAACAAATTACCGGAAGGGAACAGCTGACACTTAAAGGTGATGTGCCTGAAGTGTGTGACAGTCTTTAAGTGTTTGGATGCTGTAACAACAACACGATCCTTCAACGGCTCGTATCACACGAAATACATTGTTAGTATATGCCCAAAGAGACCCTACCCTTGATTTTGAAATCTTTTAAATGCCCCTTGAAGCGATTCTGTGTAAGTATCTATACCCTGATAAAGAGAGTGCAATCATATAATTTCATTGTCTGGTCGAACTCAGCTAAAGATAACTGACGAAGTGTATATGGACAAATTATGTAGACGAGTATGCACAAGAGCAGCTAATTTATCCTGTCAGAAATTGGAGATTACCGATGGTGATGCAATTTACGCAAACCTCATATGTAAAACGGTAAATACAGTGATTTAATAACATATACACACATGTCCATAAGGTCTGGTAAAACAAAGAGCTATTCTCTATAAGGTTTTCCGATACAAGAGCTTCATGCCAATGATTAATCCATATATACGATGGTACTCGACAAAAGCTATGAAGCTTTTTTTATACAGATGCTTACATGAAATCATGTGTTAAAACCCCTGAAGGATTAATGGAAATCATGGTTTGATTTTGGTGGGACAAATCACAAAAATTGTTTATTGAATTACGTGTACTATGATAAAAAGTGAACTACGACAGAACGTATATCTGCTTGATCGAAGGAGATGATAGAATATCTATCTATATATCTATCCGCGTATCTCAAGAGGCTGCCGGTGCAATCCTCTTAGTACGAATATTTGATGCATGAGGACGAAGATAATCCAGTGACTTCGATGGCCTAATGTCGTGTACCCAGTAATAATACAATGAGCCAGGAACCTCAATGGTAATAGCAGGGAGACAAACCTGGGAGTTCGATAACTCGCTATTATGAGCACGATGGCTTAATGCTGCGGGCTCGAGGGCTAAATGCTGATGTTACGATGACGTGAGCACGATGACGTACGGTTACCGAATCCTTTGAGCCCGACGCTTTAATGCAACATTACGACGATAATCCTATGAGATTAACGACTAAACTAATGATTAAAGGAACTCAGTGTGGAGGGTACGAAGGCTTACTGCTACGGGTACGAGGACAATGAATACGTGCTCTATGTGCGATTATACGAAGGCCATGAATACGGTGGTATATACCTAGGGTGTACGATAACTTATATAAAGCTGTGAGTACGATAATTTCCCACCATCAGTTCAATAATGACAACCTCTTTCTGACTGTAGCTGTGCGAGATTCAGTTGTAGAATATGAACGTTGAAATAGTGCATAACTTTCCTTTTCTTAGCTAAATGCTCACAAGAACGTCTCAAATAACGCTCCACAAAGCGTCACCATTTCATCTTTGAGCGATTTTTCTTTATAAATGTCTTTAAGAACCTACCGGCCATTAATGAAATCCCGAAGAAAAGAAACTAATAACTCTGCTAATAACGGGCCAGCTCTTAATGACGTAAGGATCTTTTGACGGTACAATACTGGCGGATCCCATTTTCTTAAAACAGTCTGGGCTTATGTCCTTTGTAAAACCCAATACAAACTGCTACACTATGGAAACCCATTCTGTGAGTAAACTGGCCCTGTACTGAGAGGTAATAAAATAATCACGTCCTGAAATTTTAGCCAAAAAAGAGATAATTAGTTTCTAAAAACTTGAAATTTCAGCAAAAACTAAACATTGAAAGTTTCTTAAAACTTAAAATTTCAGCAAAAACAAAACATTCAAAGTTTCTTAAAACTTAGAATTTCAGCAAAAAAAAAAGATCAAAGTTCCTTAAAACTTAAAATTTGCTGCTTCCACTCATGTGTAATATCAAAAAAAAAAAAATGCACAGAAAAAAAAAGTCCCTCTGTCATTTAAGTTCTCGGGTATTGAGCAGTTATAGGAATTTTAGGTTTTCACTAAAGCGCCAGCAGCCAATATAAATCTACCAGGATCATCCTATAAAGAATATATGCTCCAAGATAAAGCGATCACTGATAGATTTGCATACGGGTCATACCTATGAACAGATACACGAATAAAATTGTTCCTCCTCCTCCACTTCAACGCTCCCTCGATTTTGTATCCGAGTTCACTACTCTACTACACATTTACCCTCTACAGTTAACCCGAGTTTACATCCTCGGCAAGGAAACAGAAGAGAGAATTTCGCTTTCGATGGAAGTTTGCTCCCAAACTTAATCTCATATGGCAATTACTATACAAAATCATCGATTCATTGGTCAGTTCATCAAGCTTACGATGAATAGCACTCTCATCACCGGCATGGCTTGTTGCACCATTGTATTTCAACGGATTTGCAACACAAGTGTCACAGTGACAGTTCCTATACGCTTCGTGGAACCTAACATTTGTATTTACCTAAGTCTACGCATGAAAATCAGCCCGTTTTCGAAACCTCCATTCTCTGTTATCTTGTACAGAGTCACCTAAAACGTTTGTATACGTTTGCGTTTCACTCGTTTATCAATTACTTCTATTCTCATCTTATCAATATTTCATATCTTAGGTTTCTGATCGTCTTATTGGTCTCTACATCACTCGTTTTGAATGACACCTTATCTTATCAAGTCACCCTTATCGTCTCTATGATATTCCGTCTCTCTGGTTATCATATTTATGTCTTATCAGATCCAAATTTTCTCTTTTGGGATCATCCATTTTCTGTCCACCTGGATCTGTTACCATTGTGTGTTTCGGATCGCCTAATTTGTGCCGCATTTAACCGAATTTATGGTGCGAATAACTTGCCAAACTAACTGGTAAATGATATTGAAATCGGTATTTGCGAAGGGATTTTTTTCCCCACAGTGGATAATTCTGCCTTAATTTAGTGTTGGTAATTAATACGATGCATTTCTTTTTTTAATGCTCCACACTCTAGTGCATTCCAAGTGACTTATGTTCGGCACATTATCAAGCTATGGTTTATTCTAATCCTCTTCCTGCTTACTTCCTTGAAAGAACTACATACGTTTCTCAATCACCACCGTTCGACTCGTGATCCGGATTATCCTATATACGATAGCCTAAGCGGTCTTGATAATATAGTGGAATTTCCCCACATAGTTTCTGCGAGAGATTATGGGCAGGATGTCTAGGTATAAGGGATCGGATGCCACGAAGGAAGGTCAGACTGGAAGAGATAATATAAGTGTTGAGTTTACGAACGACGCCAACTCGGCAAGACAGCGTGATAACAATATGAAACATCTATACAAAACCATGAAATCTAGAAAGTGAATATGACACAATATCAAACAGTTGGGACCAAATGCCTTCAGCCAGTCATCCAAAATATAATCTAGAAAGTAAATATAACACTATCAAACAGTTGGGACCAAATGCCTTCAGCCAGTCATCCAAAATATAATCTAGAAAGTAAAATATAACACAATATCAAACAGTTGGGACCAAATGCCTTAAGCCAGTCATAAAAAATATAATCTAGAAAGTAAAATATAACACAATATCAAACAGCTGGGACCAAATGCCTTCAGCCAGTCATCCAAAATCTGATTTTGCACTTTTTTAGGAAATCTTTTAAAACGTGAACAACAGCGACAACCATCACCGAGCAAGGTCACCGTCTTTAAGATGTCGATGAAAGCGTCAAGTCATCGATCGATCAGTCAGGGTCGGCTGGTTGGCAGGAAGGAAGGGAGGGAGGGGCTGGAAAAAGATGTCTTCGGAAATCCCAGCAATTGTCGGCACGTGTGTTGGCAAGAGGAGTTGGTAGTGGTGTCGTGATGTTCGGCCAGCTCTCTTTGGTCCGTCCCGCACAGAGAGAGGGAGAGAGAGAGAGAGAGAGAGAGAGAGAGAGAGAGAGAGAGAGAGAGAGAGAGAGAGAGAGAGAGACAGAGAGAGAGAGACAGAGAGCTCTAAGACACAGCAAAGAAGCAGGGAAAGGGAAGGCGAAAATTTTTCGTAACGTTCATTAAAACTTGAGACAGTGACGTGTTGAAAATATCATCACTTATATCACGGCTCTCAAAAAAATATCCACCTGAAACAGTGACAGAATATCTTTGTGGCTCTCAGGGATTTACAGAAATTATTGATAATCTAAAAGCTTAATATAACCCCTCCGTTTCCTGGTATCAGGATCTTCCCTTATAACCTGCTACCAGATCTTCCTCTTCCTCAATCGATTCCAGATAACTAGCCACTCCGGTCTGCATCGAAACTTAATTCCGAAGCTTCGTTTATTCTGGGCTTCGAGGCTTCGATCGCTCTGGGCGCTTTAGCGGTTTCCCATGAAGTTCAATTTTCCTGCATAACTGGCGAGTTCATCAGCATTAATGATTTCCTTTTTCTTTTTTATACTTTGCACGAACGAAAGGTGGCATCAGCCTAGAGAGAGAGAGAGAGAGAGAGAGAGAGAGAGAGAGAGAGAGAGAGAGAGAGAGACTTAATGACTTGATGCCATAATATTTGAAAATGGTGGAGCTTACGATGTCATTTTTTTTTTTCTTTTTTCATGGCTTTCAATTTTCATTCTGCCGGAGAATTCTGTCTTGTCGAGTACTCTTGTTGATAATCACCCCTCCCCCCTCCCAATCTTTTCTTTCTTCCGGAGGTATTTTCATCTTCGATCTCATTCCGACGGCATTTTTGTCTTTTGCAATTGGGATCTTCTTTTGTGTGGCGGGTTGGTAAGGGTAGGGGCTCGTGGTCCTCCAAATAATTCATCACATTATAAAAATTTGCTAAAAGAAAATCTTTGCGCCAGACATAAATACTCCTACTAATTATCTCGAAGTTAATTTTCGCCATAACGAGCGAGTAACATAGTTATCCAAACAATGAGAAATCAGGCTGAATCAAAAGGAAATCAAGCATAGATTCAATCATATCCTGAGTAAGATTCATTCAAAAATGAACGTGAAATAAAGAAAACATTCAAAAGGTTACATAAAGGTAAAACAGAGAAAATTAACTCTGTAAATCCTGACTTGCAGTCATAGAAATAATAAAAATCATATCAAAAACGATAAAAATAGCAAAATTGATATCAAAAATGAAGAAAACGATGAAAGAAAAAGCTGCTCCTGTGCAAATTTCATGAGCGCACGAGAGAGAAAACATTAAGCTGAAATCAAGGAAAACTTCCAGCATCGGTAAGAGGGTCAATAAATCAAGATGATGTACGCTCGGGAAAATCTGTTATAAGACGAAAACACAATTTAACATGTACAAGACATCGCCTTGAACCTCGTCTGAGTATAATTGTGGAAACGCTCGTCAACAGAGGGTGTACGACGGGGTCCGGACTCCGCCGTCGGCCGTTCCAAGCTGGGTGTTGGTCTGACTGTAATTTAATCTCTGATAAGCTGACACGAGCCACCACTGAGGAGCCGAAGACTGACACGAGCCACCACTGAGGAACCGAAGACTGACACGTACCACCCCTGAGGAACCGAAGATTGACACGTACCACCCCTGAGGAGCCGAAGACTCGACACTTACCGCCCCTGAGGAACCGAAGACTGACACGTACCGCCCCCGAGGAACCGAAGACTGACACGTACCACCCCTGAGGAACCGACGACTGACACGTACCACCCCTGAGGAACCGAAGATTGACACGTACCACCCCTGAGGAACCGAAGATTGACAAGTACCACCCCTGAGGAACCGAAGATTGACACGTACCACCCCTGAGGAACCGACGACTGACACGTACCACCCCTGAGGAACCGACGACTGACACGTACCACCCCTGAGGAACCGAAGATTGACACGTACCACCCCTGAGGAACCGAAGACTGACACGTACCACCCCTGAGGAACCGAAGACTGACACGCACCACCCCTGAGGAACCGAAGACTGACACGTTCACCCCTGAGGAACCGAAGACTGACACGTACCACCTTTGAGGAACCGAAGACTGACACGTACCACCCCTGAGGAACCGAAGACTGACACGTACCACCCATAAAAAACAGAAGACTGACACGTACCACCCCTGAGGAACCGAAGACTGACACGTACCGCCCCCGAGGAACCGAAGATTGACACGTACCATCCCTGAGGAGCCGAAGACTGACACGTACCGCCCCTGAGGAACCGAAGATTGACACGCACACCACTGAGGAACCAAAAACTGACACGCACATCACTGAGGAACCGAAGATTCGCACCCTCATACTGCAGCTCTCCGCCTCCTTCATTTATTCAGTAGGTCTTGGCTCTCGCTACATCCTAGAGAGTCCATCTGGAATCTTAAAACTGCATAGTTTGTTGTGAAGTCTGGATGCTGGGGCCGCCAGAGCCGCCCTTCAATCAATTCAGTCCTAGTCATCAAGGTCAAATTGAGGTCTCATGGTGCTAATCCAGATCGTCTGTGCTGAAATCCGGACACTTAAACTATATCATGTAATAGTGATGGTCTGTGCTCCAAGCTAGCCATATAAAATCCCCAATATCACATTCTGCTCTATGTCTCATCTAGGATCAATTTGGTCATCCAATTGATATCAATTACGATTAATAAGGTTTTACAAATGTCATGTAGAATCAAGTTAAAACAGGTGTTCAACCACGACTGTCTGTTTTAAAAGGTAAGTCACAATGGCTTAAGGCAGGTTTGTCTACTTACCAGTTTACCTATGGTTATCTAAAATAAGATCACCTGAGATTGAAGTGGAAAACTCGGTGACGATAATGACTTTCTGGCTCACGAGCTACATCAAACTTTTAGTTATATGAATTTTCGTCACACAATCAGTGTAGGTAAGATATCTGAGCTCAGTCTTTGGGCCGTCTGGATCCAACCTTGACCACCTCATCTTGACCTGCGACAGATGGAACCAAAAGGCATTACCAGGTCGAGTCAACGTGGGGTCCCTCGACTAAGCTTTACCTGAATTTCCATGTGATGTACTTTGGCTACCTAGTTTCCCATATACGTGTTTACCTCCAGCATAATGCATTACAGAGGAAAGGTGTCTATAGAGGCGATGGCAAGTGCTAGAGTGAGAGCAACAAGAGACAAAACCAGCAAGGAGCCCTTGATCTTGGGGATAGTCCTGCCAAGGAAGACGAGAGCACTTGCAGCAGGGGGGGGGCGTGCGAACGGCCACATCTCGGGACACTTCATCCTAAGACTGCAGCAAGAGCCGACAGCGCCAGGCACCACTAGGGATCGAAGGGACTCTGCCCTCAACTGCCGGGCTAGTCTTGACCAGGCGCCACACTTGTCAACATTATCTGCGGCTCTCGAGAGACTTCTGACAGCCTGGAGAGCCTCGATGGCCCACCGGGAGTCGTCGTCGTCTCATTTATTTCTCGCCGATGCCGCGTTCCTCGCTCGGGGTTCCTGGTGCTTGCTGTGATGAAGCGCTTGGTGCCAGAGGATGATAATGGTGGGTTCCTCTCTCTCATTCTGGGTTATTAGTGTCATTGTTTCGTGCCCGCTTATTCTGGGTTCATCCTCTTGGTTTCTTGGTGTCCGGTGCGACAGTGCACGGTAGGGTGATCTAGGTGTCACTGCCGAGTTCTCTTTGGGTTCCTGATCTGGTGCTTGCTGTGGAGAAAATCTGGGTGACAGAGGATGTTTGGCGGGTTCCTCTCTCAAAGCCCCTGATTCTTACTATATGTGGTACCTGTTAATGCTGGACTTCTCTACCTGTGTTCATGGAACTTGATGTGATGAACCAGATGGATCCTGGGAGTTATCAATGCTTTTAGCTAATTAAAATTTCTAGTTCAGATTATACTGGTCAGTCTATGGCACACCACAATAATCGACTATTAGATCAGGTTAGTTTATCTTGTTTAATCTTTGTCAAACACTCTGCTCTTTGCTAGTGTGTCGAGACACTGCTGTCAGAAGTCCCCTTCAGCGCCTTGAGGTTGTTATACAGTCTTCTTAAGGAGAGCAAATATTCTCTAAGCAGAGCTTCATACGGTAGTAGTACTCGAAGACCATGTTAAAGAGAATTCAACATGAGCTTGTGTATGCTCAAGGGAATTACGAAAGCATGTGTTCAAAGTTACACTTTGATGCCCTTCCAATTCCTGGTTGTTTATATAGAGTTAGCAACTTAAATGCCACCAGTGCTAATGGATGCTGGAGGAAACCATTCACAATGGTACGTTAGAGGTTCCTTTGCTCTCCACTCTCGATCTTCCGGTATATCACCGAAAACGTTGAGTGATATCTTTCACTGACGAAGGTTGTGTGCATGTGAAGGGCTTCTGTCACCCAACTTGCCCGTAAAGGTACGTGTCACGTGCATCACAGTCATTAGTATAGCTAATATCATTACAGAGTGGTGTTCTTTCTTCACCTCAAGAGCCATAATGACTGTCCCGAAATTTCACCCGTAATTTGCAGTGTCATGTCACTTTAGGAAAAAATATCACTAAATCACTGCGTTGAGACCTGCTAGATTTCACATGTCGTAGTCTCATTAATTATCACGCCTCAACAGGTCGTTGTAATTAGCGATAATGGTTATGTACCTTGGTTATATGCACCCGAGGGACGTAAAACTTTCTGCCATCTTTTTGTTTCATACTTGATCACCCTTTCCCTCGTTAGCGAGGTAGCGCCCGGAACAGACGAAGAGGAGCCACATCCGCTTACATCCATTCTCTAGCTGTCAGGTGTATGAACTGAAACCACATCTCCCTATCCAAAACTAAGCCTCACAGACATTTCAATGGTATACCCCGGTCGCTTCATATGCCCTGGCTCAGTCCACTGCCAGCACATTGACCCCTATACACCATATCGTTCCAATTCATTCTGTCCCGTACACCTTTCGCCATTTGTTATTATACATCTAGAATGGTCAAAGAACTTTGAGTCGACAGAAAATAACTTATCATAAACAGAATGATGCTGGTTAGAAACAAAATTCCAAAGTTTGTGTGTTCAGATTTGTTTACGATACAAATTGAGGTTTCGCGCCTTATCCATTGTTAGAAACCACACCGCGGTAGTTAGCAGTCACCAATAATACAGACGGATGCGACCCAGGACAAATGAAAAGTCTACAGAGGCGGGTGCCATGGGCGATGCCTGATTTATCTTGGCTTAGAAATGAGTCTTCCTTTATCTTTCTTGGTCTGGTCGATCTTAGCTGTACTACACTGGTGGAGGCCCTGGACGAGGTGCGTCGCTGGTGTAAAGAGAGTAGCACTAACAGAGGGGAAAGCCCGTGACCAAATGATCTGGAAACTTGGTGCAATATTCCCGCTTTTGTATTAGGTCTTCCTTTTCTACATACTTCTTCGCTGCCTCCCGCATCAGCGAGCTAGCGCCAGGAACAAAGAAAAAAAAAGGCCTCATTCGCTCATATCCAATCTCTACCTGTCCTGTATAATGACCCGAAAACCACTCTTTTGAAGTCATGCAGTTAACTGGATGGCACTGGATTCCGAGGAGAGATTACGCAGCCAATGCTATCAACTGTCTGTCGACCACGAACTGACAGAAGAGCAGCGTGCGGACCCCAAAGGGTGGACAACAACACGGACGTACGGACGAGGTGATCCACGTAATCACAACACCAGTAACTCGAGAGGAAGGAGAGAGAGAGAGAGAGAGAGAGAGAGAGAGAGAGAGAGAGAGAGAGAGAGAGAGAGAGAAATGAGGAAACTGCATATCATTAACAAATGACTTTCTTCTTAGGGAGAGGCTGCCATGTCCTTAACACGCCCTTCCGCAGGCATTCATACCTAATGGTTTTTCAACTACGTATGATCTCCTGATGTCTTCCGGTGATCGGTCGATCATGGCTACCAACTTCAAGATAAAGCTGAGAAGTCGTACGAATTAGTCTCGTGGGGAGAGTAAACTGGCTCAAATTATTGGAAAGGCGACATCTTTTTGGATTCTATTTTTTTCATATGAATATTCATCATTTTCCTTTTTTCTCATTTTCAATACCACTCACTCTCATCCACCACAGGACTAAGAGTGTCGATGGTCGTATATATACCTCGGTTGACATTTACTTTCCTGTCCCATGACTGCAAGCAATTTATGGGGAACGCCAAATTGATGGTGATGGGAGGCAAACTCTGGTCCACCAAGCTGCCTGACTCATGAGGACTTGGTTAAAGCTTATGTTCCCTCCTGGGAAAGAAGGAGGGAGGGTCTGGCAGAGATACAAGCAGAGAGAGAGAGAGAGAGAGAGAGAGAGAGAGAGAGAGAGAGAGAGATAGAGAGAGAGATAGAGAGATGAAGGACGATCCCATGTTTTCAAGGAAGGCTTTGTGATGCTCTCCAATTACACTGGGTTCAGGGCTCGGGTCTTGTCTTCGCACATCCTGGAGTTGGACCTGACCTCTACAGACAGAGGCAGATGAAGCTAATAGACCTGGACCTATAATTGGCTCAATTACATCAGTTGTTGATAACCCAATACTCACTCAACCTCACATTCGCTCTCTTCCAGGCCCCAGTCAACGACCCTCTCCACTGGGTCGATATAGATGCGTACTCTCTCTCTCTCTCTCTCTCTCTCTCTCTCTCTCTCTCTCTCTCTCTCTCTCTCTCTCTCTCTCTCTCTCCACTAACTGCACTCTATATCTTTTAAGTCCCTGATCCCTGGACTGTTCAATCGAGATTTTACCCTTCAAACCCGCAACGTTACTCAAGTTCAATGACTCTAACAAGTCTTTTTGTTATAACAGTGTATTGTAGACCCAGCAGTAATGTAAACCCAGCAGCAATGTAAACATGGCAGTAATGTAGACCCAGCAGCAATGTAAACAAGGCAATAATGGAGACCCAGCAGTAATGTAGACCCGACAGTAATGTAGACCCAGCAGTAATGTAGACCCAGCAGTAATGTAGACCCGACAGTAATGTAGACCCGACAGTAATGTAGACCCAGCAGTAATGTAGACCCAGCAGATACTAGGAAAACCCCTCGTAACCAACAAAGCAGCCAATGATAACCATCAAGACGAGTTTCAAGCTAATCCACCTTGCATCGCGCGGCGCTACCCCTCGAAGTTATACGCTATTGGTTATATCAATATTTTAAGTCGAATATTGCATAGTCTGAAGGGAACCAGATCGTGTTCGGCCAATTCCGTAAATCGATGAGAAAAGAGAGAAAAAAAAAACGTCTATTGGTTTTCTTCATCAAAGATTAAAAGGGGCGAGAACTGTGTCGTGTTCTCCCTTCCGGTCCCCCAACCACATTCCATACGATCACCCCGTCATCCGTCACCGCCCCCCCCTCCACACACACACACACACACACACACACACTCAAACTACGCTCGCCCTTAAACCAGGACCTACGTACAATCACACAAATTTCCTTACTCTTTACCAGCTCTGTCTCATGAGCTATACACACATTAAACATAGTCCACGAGGGAGGGAGGGAAAAGCATTACAGAGACCGGGCGTACCAAACTGCTACTTCACTTCTCGATTAGTCTATGGAGAAAGACTATCAAACCTTTTTTTTTTTTTTTTTTTGCCCGTTTTATTTTATTCTTTCTTCTATTTCTTGGTTCTAGTCCTTCATACTGATGTATTTCACTTAATTCAGTCGTGTCTGATACATTTCATTTCTCTTTACTTACTAGCTGCTTTCTTCCTTCTGCATCCTATCCTTCCATCTCACTCTCTCCTGTATACATATATACATATCCGTGGTGTAGCGGTTGGCGTTGCTGATGTGCAAATACTCATACATACACGCCTTCAACTACGCGAGAACCAGCAACAATTTCGCAGGGAGTTCAGCGAGGACTGTTAAGCTCAACCTGGACACAAATGCAACGAAAAGTAACCCATATATGTGTGATTTCCTGTCACGCTTTCTTTAACATA
This sequence comes from Panulirus ornatus, assembly GCF_036320965.1. Classification (NCBI taxonomy): domain Eukaryota; kingdom Metazoa; phylum Arthropoda; class Malacostraca; order Decapoda; family Palinuridae; genus Panulirus; species Panulirus ornatus. Next base: position 11,148,366 of record NC_092251.1, read on the forward strand.
CCCAAAAAATGTATATTTCTAACGATATGGAAGTTGTGATGTCTGTAATGTTCATCAACTATTTAGGGTCACTTCTACGGGGCTAGTCCGTAGTCTGTCTTCGTACTGACGGCTCAAAGATATCTTCACCTTTCTCTGTGTTTCCATCTTTTATCATCACATCTGTCTCTATCTGTATTCTTGGGTTATCATCTCCATCCATCCCTCTTTTCCTCCTCTACCTCCATGTTCGTTTACACCCACTCAGTGCTAGTCCTTGTTCTTGTGTCCACTGAGGGAACAAAAGGACAATATACTACGATGGAGGACACATGCATGTCCAGTATGTCTTAGAGACCAGTAAATCCCAGGATATATATCATACTAGAGCAACATTCATCTGGACAATCTTAATGCTCGGCTGTTGGCTAGAGTGTTTCGGATCAGATGCTATTAAAACGAGAGTCTATAGCCATTTGAGAATTGCAAGTGTGAATAATCACAGTAATTTCCTTTTCAGGATATAAAATCACAGATCTCCTTTCAGCCAGATTTAAGATGAATGCATTCAGAAGTCATTGCTCCATGAACTCCATCGGATACGCACTTAAATACTATGAAATCATGGTAACAATTCAGAGTATAGAGGATTATAGATGTCACACAGGATATATATATATATATATATATATATATATATATATATATATATATATATATATATATATATATATATATATATATATATATTCCTACGAGTCCACGGGGAAAATGAAACACGATAAGTTCCCAAGTGCACTTTCGTGTAATAATCACATCATCAGGGGAGACACAAGAGAGAAATACAAGTCAGCTGATATACATCGAAGAGACGAAGCTAGGACGCCATTGGGTAAACATGTGATTATATCCATGTGATTATATAGTTACAGGGCTCCACCTGCTAAAGGTTACGCCAAGATTTGAAATGTCACCTTTGACAAGGCTGTATGACTGGTAGTACCGAGACGTCTCGTCAAAAGAACATCCCACTCTAAAGGAATCTACATTTCCCTGCTATGGGACGTAGTGCAGCCTTTGGAGGAAAAAAAGCCCTGCGTAGCACTAGGGTTTTCAAAGATATTGGTCCTGAAATAATAATAAATGGATGGACAGATAGACAGATATAGATAGATAGATTGACCTGCACAGAGATAGATAGATAGATAAATAGATTGAATTGCCGAGAGACAGCTCCACAAAACATCAGAGGGAGAACCTTTCTGTATCCTTCAATTATTTTGATGAAATCAGACGTATAGATCATGATCTCTCAGATCTAATCTCGGGAATATTTCATATATGACTATGCAATACAGTCGAGTTCCATATCATATCCGAGTGGATAGTAATAATCTACAAATGACATGGAGATAATTCTATATAGCCACTCTCTAAAGTGGCGACGCCAGCCATTTTAATGTCAATTCGGTACGTTATAGATATATTCATAACTGCAGAGCTTCAGTATAGGAAGGCTTATAATCTCTACAGCCCACGATATAGCGAGGCTTATAACCCATAAGGTAAATAACACAGCGCCACTGACAGGTCTCAAAGCTCGCGAGCTGTAAGAAGAAAAAAAAAAAGTTTAATTAATAGTTTAATGAGGTTGTTACGGCTCTGAACGCACAATAGCGAAGTTGGCCCTGACTGATCTGGTATAGCACTTTACTCCCACCACCCTCAATACAGCGAAGTTGGCCCTGACGCATATGGTAGAGCACTTTACTCCCACCACCCTCGGGAACTTCACATTCCACATGAACAATAGTCGGTTCCAATCCCTTTTTTTTTCCTTCCTTTTGATAACTTTTTTCTTCTTTTTTGTGCATGTCTAAGTAAACACAAAATCAAACTTGTTTATGGTGCGTGTGTGTGTGTGCGCGTGTCAGTGTGTGTGTGTGTGTGTGTGTGTGTGTGTGTGTGTGTGTGTGTGTGTGTGTTTTGACTGCGTACGAGGGAGGGGGGACCGCTTGTGCTTGTGCTGCTGCTGCCTGTAAACCCTGCAGGTTATACCGTGCACAGACAAGTCATTCGGACTTTCGTAGAGTTATCGCACCAAGCTCGTGAATGCCCCGCTGTACAGCCTAGATAAAAAAAAAACCCACTCAACCGTACCCACAGACCACGGTACAATCTACCTCACGTACCACCTACGGCTACTCTGCCGTGCATCGCCATCTAGCACGTTAGTGTGGACGATGATGCACGTCAGTACAATACGATGGACGTATCAGCTGAACACACACTCACACACACACCACATACACACACACATTTATGCCCTGTGCGCCAGTGTCGTAACTTAGGGGAAGACTATTTACATAGAGCAAGCAACACATCACACTGCGCAATATATATATATATATATATATATATATATATATATATATATATATATATATATATATATATCGCATGCAACACATGTTATACCAAACACACACTAAACTCTGTAAGTGCTGTGAACGGAATATGTAATACTATATCTTAATACTAACAACACATTGCCATTTACACCTAGATGACCCTCCTTACACATCGTACTATACACACACACACTCTGTATATCACTGACGCAACGCGAAGTACCGTCTTAAAGCAACACACCGTACCAGGCTTTCCCCCCAATCATAACCCTTATGCAACACACACTCAGGTTCTCCCCCCTCCAATCCTAGCCCGCACGCAACACACTCAGCGCCGGGAGTCCACCGTTCATGAGTTCAGGCAGCCACTAGGCATGCTATGCCATGACAGACAAACGATATATTTGCTCACAAACCGTGGACCTAAGAGCCCCCTTGAGGGAGCACTCGGAAATCTTGGTAAAAGCTTGAGCAAATTCTCCCGAAGAAGCCTTCTGACGTCGCGAGAGAGAGAGAGAGAGAGAGAGAGAGAGAGAGAGAGAGAGAGAGAGAGAGAGAGAGAGAGAGAGAGAGAGCAGATACGTACTGACGAGCACTTACGACGGGCTCCTGCCACAAGGAGACAGGCCTTGACAGCGCGTGACGTTCACTGCGAAAGTAAAAAAAAATCTAGAGTTAACGAAGAACAAGTCGTGTGTGTGTGTGTGTGCGTTTGTGTCAGGCAGGAAGGTCGGGTAGGAAATGTGATCACCAGCAACAAAGGCTGGGTAACCAAAGCCATGCGAGTCAAGTCATGGATCAGCTCACAAACTTGCTGAATGTCGACAACTCTTTTGATAATGGAGGAACCCAATTTGTACAATGCCTCCATGTTGCGATTACAACAGAAGCTATGTTTAATCATCCTAGATTCTATGATATTTCTATCCACAACTGAATGACAAGATACGATTCTCTGAGCGACATTAAAAACCGTCCAATTGAGGTGAATTTCAAAACGCCTTCACACACCTGATTTTTTCCACCCTTATTAAAAAAAACAGGTGTGTTTATTGATGGTAGATGTGATTTGAAGGTGCTAACAGACTTCGCACTGGCAACACATGACGGGTTCTTTATTCCCGTGTTTTACTCCTCTGCAGCCGAAGAAGATAGTGGGAAAAAAAAAATATACCGTCGATGAGAGCGTGACGGGTCATGTGTCAGGGAAAGAAGTTTGTAGGCTGGGGAGGTGCGAGGCCAGAGGGTACGTGCAACCCACCAACCAAGACTGCACCAATAAGGATCTGGGATGATTTTTCTTGTGTAGGTGTCAGGTCCAATATTGGCGGCCGGGTGATTTATATACCTGTGTGGCTCCAGTCTCTCTCTCTCTCTCTCTCTCTCTCTCTCTCTCTCTCTCTCTCTCTCTCTCTCTCTCTCTCTCTCTCCCCGCCTCCTCCCTTGCAGACTCGCCTCTCCATCCTCCCCTCCCGTCCCCACCTTCCCTCACTGTCTAGTCTCCTACACCTCCCTCACGTCTCCCTTTCACCGCCTTCCCTCATAATACCACTGAATTCAAACCCTTGAGTCCTAACGAGGCCCTCCTCCACCATCACAAACAGCCTCGTCAGAACTCAGTCGTTTGTTGCTGTCTGGATTCAGTTGTACTCGAATCTGTATTCATAACGTTTTTTTTTTGCCTTCGTCTTACGCTTATGAGAAAGCAAGAAATGAGCAACAGTGACTGCACAGAACTCCTCCACGTTATAACAGTGAAAGACATATGGAGTATTCCTCAAAGCCGATGACAGTTCTTACTGTGAGTGGACACGTACCATGAATGACAAAAAAGAGTTGGTGTATACCCAAAACCGGCCTGGGACACTATGCAAATCCGCCAAGTCGTCATAAAGAAATATGTACGAGTCAGTTACGTGGATAACAACGAAGTAGCGAGGAAACACAGACTTGTAAAGCCGAAGGGTACACCACCGGAGGTATCATATGGAATGGGACAATGGCTAATTCTGCTACTTATGGCGGAAATACTTTCGTAACTCTCGACGTAGATGATAGATGATGTTACTCATCTGCCCTGAAATGTGATTCGGCTCGTTCGCCTTGCCATACGACTGCCCAATTAATGGATGCACTCGTACAACAGAGCAGCAACAATAACAAAAACCGTAACGTGAAAAACTTAACCACATTCTCATATTGTTTTTTCAACAAAGTCTTACCCTTCGATTTCTACGAATAAAAAAGAAAGATCTTTTGTACCTCTATAAACAGCTGTCTACACATTTGAAGGTTCCCAGAACTTAGTGTGCCTCTCTCGTGCTCCTCTCTTCCTCCCACACCCTCTCTCGACCTCTCCTTACTCACTAACGCTGCCTCACTTATCCTCCATCCCTCTTTTTTTTCCCCCTGATCTCTTTCCTCGCATCTACCCTTCCCCCTAATCTAGTCTTAATCCTCCCTGTTGTCACCCGTCGCTCCCCGCCCATCCCTCGCACTCCATCAGCAGACATCTCGACAAGTTCCCTCTCCCCATATCCACTTATCTCCCCATAACCCCACACTTCCCTGCCGTCCGTCCGTCTTCCCATACCTCACCTTACCATCGATTCACCCCCCCCCCCAAATACCACCCACAGCCACCCCCATCCCCCCACCATCTTCAGCAACACGTCTTCCTCCTCCCCAACTCTCCTCGTCTCGTACCCACATACCCCAATTCACCGAACCGATCAATCTCGCTCATTCCTCCGCCCCTCACATATCTATCCATCCCCCCCACCACACCCTCTTTCCCCCCAAACATGTCTACCTACCCCCTCACCACACGGCCCTCACCACACCCATGATGGCACTCGACAAGCCAATAACCAGCGTGTATTACTGGCGTGCTTGGACGTGCCATTAACAGCATCACCAACCCATCTTAAATTTCCGCTACCCAGAGCCAGACAAAGACCTGCCAAAACGAATCTTTAATTGCCACCTGCAGGAGACACTCGCTCGGCTGCTGCCCGCTGACGTGGCTGGTCACCCGTTGTACCCAGTTCCTCTTCCTCCTCTCCCTCCTTCGCCATTATCCTCCCGTCCTTTCTCTTCCATCGATAATTTGCTATAGCACCGTTCCACTACTGTTATTCCCTTACGTTCTTGTATCTGCCTGCAATACACCCATGATTTCATACACAAATGCTTACTGGACAGTATGCATTCGTCACTCGTAATCTTTTAAAGTATTCCTCCATCACACCGTGTGTTTCTGACGCCCCACAGAAGTCCACTATACACTTACTGGCAGTACCGTACACTGCTAGTGGTCTCTGGTATATACGCGCGTTGCATCATACCACCGTATGTACAGTGCCACTAATAAGTGATGTCACTGTACGCCAGTGCTACCGACGAAGCGAGTACGAGTCTCGTTGATTGAGGTTAACAATTCTACAGATGTTCATGCGTGGTTATCTATTTTCTTTTTTACAATCTGATGAATAAATGAATTAGTCCTTGGCGTGTGTGAACTTTTCCCCGTTGGAGACTGTGTTATTCATTTTGGAAAGATCTGGTGTTCCCTTCCAACAACAATATTAACAATATCTCTCTCCTATATCCTCCACAAATATCGACAAATTTTATCCCTTCAATTACATCAAGCTTTCCACTACCTTCGTGTCTAAATACTCATGCTTCTCCCCCCTCCCCACCAAGAGACACCCAGATGAGTAAGGTGTTGTTTGGAAAACTCTTGCTAATTAGAGAGAACGGGTCATTCAGACGGTCACCCTGGTGTCCAATCTGACCTGTGATGATATCTAGGTGTAAATATATCCTGCTCCTGCCGTGAGGGGGAGGAGGAAGAAAAAGAAAGAAAAATACTCATGCCCAATTATTTCCCACGACGGTATAATCAGTCTCTCATATTCTTACTTTAATTACCATAATCCACACAGTTTGTTTGTTGAAGGCGATGTGATACAAGTCATCCTTCACTTGGTAATTATCAACATGCACTCTTCCCTTCCCCAGTGGCAGTAGGCATGAACCTCAACTCTCATTTCGTTGTGTATGAAATGCGTTTCAGCCCATCAGCCCTGCGGAGGAGCATTACACCATGTCTTTTCATCAGTTGATGTCTCTATACGAGCTTCAGTGTGACGTACGAGATTCGTGAGTACATAATAAGTGATGGATTGTCTGTCTGCTTTGCTCTGGTCTCTCGAGGTGATATGTGTGGTTGTATATTTCTGTGGGTGGTTGTATATTTCTGTGTGTGGTTTTATATTTCTTGTGTATTTCTGTGTGTGGTTGTGTATTTCTGCGGAAGGTTGTGCATGTCTTGCGTTGTGTATTTCTGTGGGTGGTTGTGTATTTCTTCGTGTTGTGTGTATTCTGTGGGTGGTTGTGTACTTCTGTGTGGGGCTATGTAATTGTGCGCGGTTGCGTAATTGTGTGTGTGGTTGTGTATTTCTGTGTGACTGTAATTTTGTGTGTGGTTGTGTAATCGTGTGTGTTCGGAACCCTAATCGTACGGTGAGGGGAGAATGTTCTCCAACCGTAAGGCTGTTTCTCTTGAACATTATCTATTATCTATTTCAACTTCTGTATGTTGTCAGCATTTACAGTCTCGTCACTCAGTTCATTCCCATCATCCACTACTCTTCCAGGGTAAATGTATATAATGTGTATATATATATATATATATATATATATATATATATATATATATATATATATATATATATATATATATATAATATAGCGCAGGAGACCTAGATCTGGATCATGCAAACGCTACTGAACAATGGTAATGAAAACTCACCTCCCAGCGAACGTCGATGGAACAGCTTGGAAGGACACACGCAAAAACCCGATCTGCGTGGAACAAGGAAAATTGTGTTTATGTTTTGACTGCGCTGTTTGTGGTTGGCAACCTACAGACACACAAGCCACTGCTCGCCTGGCACAAGGTGCAGGACAATGGCGCTGCACGAACTGCATATATATATTTATATGCATGCAGGGAAGGGAGAAATATACAGAAAATTGGTGATATGTGGTAACCAGACGGTCTCGTTCGCGGGCGGGGGACAAAGCACCACAGCTGTGGACATACAGTCGGTCGTTGTACGAACCCGGATGTGAATAATACACTACATACTTAACAGTCCAGCTGGGATGCTCTATGCTGTACGGGTCAAAAGTGGCTTTCATTAAAAAGAATTACATCAATTATGATACTTTTATATCAATCAAGATAAAATGATCTGTGCCTGTTTATAAAAAATATAGGTACACATATATGTTTGAAAGTACAAATACACTCGTATGGCCAATTAATTAATGCTACTGATGCATTTCGTAGCATTCTATAAGCTATGGTGAGCTAAGTTCAGTTGAAAAGGATTTACAACAACGGCCTCAGAACGGCATTCAAGGCCAGAGTGCGCTAGCTTAAAATCCAATGCAAATTCTGAAGGCTCTCCACACTCATCATCTCCACGAGTCCAAACCATGTCAGCACACTCCTCGGCTCTCTCTCTCTCTTGTGTATACTCTTCTCACGTATTTACGTTTCTCTTATTCCAACCATTTCTCATTCACGCAACCTTCCTCACACTACATATTGTCCTCAAACTTTTAACTACCAACCCATCCACCCTATTCAACAACTATATCCTCATTGCTCTTTCCACACTCCTCAATGCGCGCAGGACCTTCGCCCCCTCACCCACCCTGTGACTCACTTCCAACTCCCTTGGTTCATCCGCTGCCATGTCTACCCCGAGGTATCTGAAAAAGACTTCTTGCTCCAAACTGTCTCTAATACAACTCACTCCGACCGGTCCCTTTTAAACGTAATAACTTTCTCCTCTTTCACACTCTCCTCAACTCAGAAACCCGCCTTATCAGTTTCGTACTCGAATTTACCACCACAGCGGTGTCATCAGCAAAGAGCATGTGAATCGCTTCCCTGCCTCCCTCAACCCTTACCAGACTGCTCCTCTAAGACACTCGTATTCACTTTGCTCACAAACTCACCCATACACAATTTATACAGCCATGGTGACATCACACACCCATGCTACACATAACTGACAGTTGCTGAAGTACTGGCACAATGCATAACAGCCACTAACCCTCCCGATACGCAGGTGGGTAGTACCGGTAATACAACTCCTCGTTTGGTGGCTGCCTATCAGCTACTACCTGTGCAAAGGAAGATGAACTGCTAAACTCTATCAATAAACAATGAAGCTCAATAGTAGAGAGAAATTTCTTATCTTTCTTCTCTGCCGAATGTCTAGTCATCTGTAACTAATCATTTCTGGAAATAGGATCCTTAGAATATATGCCTATTAGCGTAGATGGTCACGTACTATGTTCAATCACACGTCTGTGATGATCAGTTAAAAGATATGTACATCTTTCTGAATTCCTTTTTAAAAGTCTCCAGCCTTAAATCAAAGAATAATGTCACCGTCCATCACGCATGAATAAAAAACGCCTCAGATGGAGAGGAGTAACGTAGTGCATAATAATGGCAGAGTTAACATTATCCATAATCTCCTCGTGTTTCTTCCTCTAAGTCCCATCTGCAGGAGTCTCGCCGAACGGTTTAAGGAGGCAGAGCGCGAGCGCCGTTCCCCGACTGCTGCCATGCTTGCTTCTTAAACCCGGCGGTTATGGAGGGAGAGCTCCACACGTGAGACCTGCGGCTCTTCCTAACTCCATTAGTGAGGTCGCCACACAATAGATGGCGTCGTTAAACGTTCACTGCCGAGGACGTCTGCTTATGCTTCCACAGCGACTCTTACGGAGGGGAGGACAATGGAACAGAAGTCCTTACAAGGCGCCGAGTGAACCAAGGAGATGGTTATCTGGGCAGCTTGACGTCACAAGGGAACAGTCTACACACCGCAACGCTGTGGTGTGAGGAGGGAGGAGCACTATTGTCTTTACAACACCAACACCACCACGACGACGATGGTGGTTCGATATTGTGTGCAGAGACGCGTTAATGGCTGTGGTGATGTTTGCCGCTGGTTGGTTGGTTGACTGGTTACAGACACCAGTCTACTACAGGGCAGAGAGACAGAGAGTGGTATACAGAGGCTGAGTTCGAGGAGAAAGCCCGGCAAGCCATCCTCTTTTCTTGTTTTGAGAAGTAATAGCACAGGAGGGGAGGATTTTTAAGACTAAACTGACCTCTTGTCGCTATCCGAGAAGCACGGCCCGATGACCGAGGTCCTGTGACTAGCTTAAATCTAATGAACGCGGCCATTTAACTGGCGACGTTTTGCCAGATGTCACCAGTGCCTTTAACGAGCATCCACTTATGGTTTGGTTTTCGCTGTCCTTGCTAATAATAATAATAATAAATAATAATACAGATAATGAAATAAGAAGAGGAAGAATGGCCAACCAAACAAAATATTACCGATACCTTGATTACCACAACAAGATGCTCATAACACACCCAGGTCACCACGACGATATATGACACAGATACATTACTGCAGACCTGGCGGTGCGGTGGCCTCAGGCCAGGGTGGCCTGAAGCAGTAGGGGTCTGTGTGTTCTCATATATACCCAGGCAGTGATGCTACTCAAACTGCCGAGAGCCCTTGGCTTTCAGCGGGTTGGCTCTCTAGCCTAATCACATAGTCCAAATAACGTCAGCGTTTATGATTGTTATATTTTTTGCATAAGAAATATATATAAAAAAGCAATGTCAAAATATTCAGTTTCGCGATAGGAAAAAAAAAAAAGAGCAAAACGAGAATGCTGGCAGGATCTCACTAAGTACAAAGTGAATATGTGATGGAACTCGTAAATACAAACATAATCAGGGTCTACAAGCATGATTACAGTGATAAAATTGTTCAATGTCCTCGTACATTCAGCTCAATCCTTGTCTTGCCGGAAGGGCGCTGTATAATTACTGATAATCACTAAATTATTTTTCATCTAATAATTTTTCTAATACGTATGATTTAGGCCAATTTTCCGGCATCAGTTCAGACCTCCAAAATGTTATTTATCATGATGAATGACGCACGGACACACACCACAGGCCAGGAAATCAACTGCCAAATTCAACCGCTAAACCTCTTTTTCTTTCATTTTTTTTCTCTACTTCATCTTCTTCATTACATATATGCTCTGAATACTCTCAAAAACCACTGAGAGGTTCTGGCTCAGTCTAGGAATTTGGAGATCCTGCGATTCAAAAAGAAAATCAGTTTAGGAATTTGGAGAACCTGCGATTCAAAAAGAGAATAAGATTTCGTATTTTCAGTTGTGGCTCAACCTTCTTGAAGAAAACGGTGATAATCACAATGATCCCTCGAGCTTTGGTTTCCAGAGCGGAGGGAAAGTATAGTTTATATGTCCCGGTGGTCTTCAGCGGGTCTGACCTAGCATCATGTTCTTTGCCACATAACCCCATAAAGAATGATGTTCTCTGCCGTATAACCCCATAAAGAATGATGTTCTCTGCCGCATAACCCCATAAAGAATGATGTTCTCTGCCGTATAACCCCATAAAGAATGATGTTCTCTGCCGTATAACCCCATATAGAATGATGTTCTCTGTCACGTAACTCCATAAAGAATGATCTTCTCTGTCACATAACCCCACAAAGAATGTTCTCTGCCACATAACCCCATAAAGAATGAGACTGATCTCTCATTGAGAAGGCGGTACACATTAAATTTCGCGACATCAAATTTGCAAATGATACACGTACCAACTAAACCCTATCAAAGTACGAATGAAAAGCAGAAGACTATACAAATCCAATATAGCAACACCCTCCTCTCCTTCACTGATAGGAGTAGCCACAATTTTAAGATACAATGTTCCCCAATCTTTACAGGAGAAAGATCTTATGAAAGACATTTCTCAGTACGTGAGAGGGATCGTCCCACTAAAGCGAAGAGCCAGACATACGACTTGCTAAACCAGTGGTCCTTAATAGATGGTATCGCTCACACAAGTGACACTACGCCGAGCAGTTCATAAACAGAAACATAACTTATGACGGTCGTAAGTTAGTAAATCAATATCAACTCACATTTTCTTGCAAAAGTGAGTAAACTACCCATCCCGTGTAAACTGTCCATCCCAAATGAGTAAACTGTCAAACCCAACCGAGTAAAGTGCCCATCCTAACGAATAAAAGAATGACATGGTTCATTCTCGTCCATGAGAAATGGTAAATGCAACCGAAGGGTCTCGCTCGCTGCAGCGTTTGTTGACCAGGCAGGGAATTCACTGCATTTCAGACGAAAGAAAAAAAGAATGTCATAAAATTCTTTGCCGTCATTCTCTCTCAGACATTCAATTAACATTCCATTTATGGTGGAAAGAGCCACCCGGAGCTGGCCAAAAGAGAAGTTCCAGTCCCTAGTTTGGCTGGACCATGACTATAAGTTTGGCTGGACTAGGACGACAAGTTTGTGAGAGTTTACGAGCCTTGATCAGTATGTACCGAGCCAATATATTTATCAGAGATCAAGGCGAAATTTCTTTTTAAGTAAATCGTGCCTGGCTAACGTGAAACAAACATGAATTTACATAGAGAGGTACGAGGAAGCTTCTTGTAGTTCGAGAAACAATGAAATACATCCCGATTCGAGTCATTTACGTTCTCATATCAATATATGTTCCTACTCATCCCCGGGAAGCATAGCCACTTGTCATCTAACCATATAACAACTAGATGTCACCTGCGGGACAACTATATCATGAGAGAACTACTGTTCTCATGGTATAAACCACACATGGTACATAAACCGTAGAGGTGAACTACCCAACCACCCTTAAATAATACTACCCGCAATAGTGACTGGAAGTAGTTCAATAGTTACGTATGCCTATAATGATCTTCATTTTTTTTGGCTCCCGAAATATTTTCAGACTAGGGATTTACATTTAAATGAAGCTATGGGTAAGATTTCAGAGGAGTTACATCTTCATTCCAGGAGTATCTTGTGTACTTTACTGATACAAGATAAAGCCAGACGTCGAGTACTTTCTCTTGGGAGAACCACAATCCCCATGTAGTTCTCTCCTGTGGGAAGAGCAACGTTAAGTAATTCTTCAAATAGGATGGAGAAGCAGTTTGCCTCCCTTGAACGTTCTGTGCATTTCCAGGCAAGTTTCCAGACATTCCAGCAAATGTGTCAGGATTTCCCGTTCGAGCAAATCGCGCTAAGTCCTCTTGGCACAGAACCTAGGCATAACTCCTTAACATATTCCAGAGATGCATGGACGAGTGGTTTCGTGTGCATAACTTACTTCCACTCATGATATAAATCCCATCCAGGCCAAGCGAAGCGGTGCATTATAGTGTGCACTTGTGTTCTCTGACACCGCTTGCCATTAAGAATTTCAAGACACCAACCCCTCGCCAATGGTCCTGGACGAAATGCAGAAGCCACGACAACCAACATCCAGGAAACGGTTTAAGGCTTCGGACTCTTATAGAAGGTTTTAGATAGCAAGGAATACTACTTCTTGATGCTCCAAGGATTGCATGGCTATACCCAACCTCTGTCCAACAGCGCTATACCCACTGGTTTTGCATTTAGTGCCCGATACGAAGCTACACTTGGCGTGGACACTCCATAACTATGTCAGGACGAATAATTCAAGCACCTTCTGCATATCAGCGGCAGGAGCGCTAACTGTTGGAATCCATCCTGTGTTATCTTGGTATATAGCGATGGTCTCTGCATAGAGGTGTATGTTTGGTAAGCGACACGTGTAATACTACTCGACCCAGATTGCTGTCACAGATACTCGCTGTCTGGGAACAAAGGGATTACGTGGGGTGGGAAAAAAATGGAAGCATTGACTTATATAGGGCCCATGACACTTCGTAGTTCCTGCACGAGAGAGAGAGAGGAGGGCAGATAGGTAGGCAAGCAGACAGACAGGCAGACAGTGGAAGCACCGAAGAGGAGTGAAAAGTGATAGGAAATGCTGGTGAGGTCGTGGGTTAGCCTTATCATGTATTTTATATATATACACAAAAAACATAACGGAAGAGTTGGGAGTAAGAAGGGTTATGACAGTTCAGAAAAGGGATGTGAAGAGGGAGGTACAAGTCCTGATGTACTGTGAGGGGGGTGTGGGGATAATAAGAAGATATCCTTTAGACCAGTGAAGGATCGCAGGAAAGGATAGACAAACTCTTCACAAAAAGGTTCTTAACGGGTTCACTATAACGCGATAAGGATAAAGGACAGAGCCGTTCGACGGAGACCCAACACGGGTACATAAGAAGGTGAGGATACAAGAGACCCGTGCACAAGATGATTGTCTGGAAGAGTTTTACGAAAGGCCACAGAGAATGAAAGAGCGAACCAATGAGTCTCCCAGGGTGTCCTTAGGAGCCACAAAAAGGTGAATGACAAGGAAAAATGTAGATCGAACGCGAAAGAATCGTCCATAGTCTTTTCAAAAGGTATGGAGACAGACAAGGACATCGGCCCACGTAGATGAGGAAAAGTAAACGCGAAAGAGCGGAGTGGTGAGGGGTAAAGAGAACGTTCACTGCTACTGTGGAACGAGAGACGATAAAGGGAGGTCAAACGGGGAACCGCAGCAATGTGCTCCTTCAGGACTATGACAGACGAAAGAGGAAGAGAAAAGAGAGAGAAAAAAAGAAATCTGACGTCTGGGACGTGTGCCGCCTGCCTGGGATAAAAAAAAAAAAAAAAAAAAGCGGGGGGAGTCGCCTAGAGAGAGAGCCAGCCCCCAAAACACACGATCCCCATCACAGCCGCACTGACGGACGATCTCGCCCTCCCCCCCTAACACCGAGCTCGCAAAGCCATTCCAGTTTCAACACCCGCGAATAACAGGTCCGGGTTTTATCCCCGTATTTTGGGGCTCAGTTGATGAGCCTTGCATTTTCCGCAGAACTGGCGCACCGGAAGGTTTGATCGCTATGTTGCACATACGTCGGATATATCGAGATATCCGCTTCAGTACTATTAAGCGTTATTCTGACACAAAGTATTGTCCGTATACAGTGAGATATACTAGATATACCTTTCATAATATTATAATCCTTATAGAAAGTGCTGTCCGAACACAGTGGATTATTCTTGGATATATCGAAAGCCCTCCCACAACGTTATCATCATTATCCTATTGGAAAGCTCTACGTTCATACATATATGATGGAAAAGTATTCATTCAACAGTGTAGCTTCATGAAAAAGGCAAACATGCGAATATCATGTTAAGATTTGTTAAGTCCACTAACAACACGCCTCATTTTAGGGAGCTGCGTGTTTCTCCGTATCTCTAAACGTTCACCGCGTGCACAGGTAGTGGCCAAGAGACTAACTGTAAAGGATAAATGAATGAACAAAGACGAGGGGACACAAAGGTACGGAGACGAAGACGAATGGACAGAGCGCAAGGGGTGTTGGACTGACTGTCCATGAGAGAGAGAGAGAGAGAGAGAGAGAGAGAGAGAGAGAGAGAGAGAGAGGATGCAAGACTTTTAGAGTAGAGGGAGGGAATAGCAGGATGGGGGTCTAGTAGAGAGAGATGGATTGCGATTCAGACAATTCAGCGTCACCAGCCCCTCAGGAACGATGTATTTCCGAGGTCGGATGACGAGCGTGCACAAGAAACAATAGTTTATTCTCATTTCTTCTCGTATTTCTTTTAGTTAATATTTTCTTTCTGGCTCTTTACCCATCACTCTAAATATAATCTTTTCATCTCTGTTTAATTGATTATTTGGTTATCGACATGTCGGACTATCTTCCTTTTACAACGCTCCACTCTTCCCCCTTACAATTCCTCCCCTTACAATACTCCACGCCTCCCCTTACAATGCTCCACGCCTCCCCTTACAATGCTCCACTCCTCCCCTTATAATGCTCCATTCCTCCCCTTACAATCCTCCCCATACAATCAACACCCTCAGTTCTGGGGACGGACGATGAACGTGGTTCCTCCACTTCCTTTCCATAACTAGCGACAAGCGCGAGTGTCGTCCACCTAACTGGCTTGTCCCCACGTTGGCATTACCCTGGTAAAGGCGACCATTACTGTCACTTCCCCCAAGCTCCCACGTCTCTCCTTACTGACGGACACCCTTCTACAGGGACGGAGTCACGTATGGGTTAAAAAAAAAAAATGGTAAACAAAAAGATTTTTTGCGCCAATTTTATCTTTTTTTCGAAAAAATGGAAAACAAAAAGAATTTTTTGCGCCAATTTTATCTTTTTTCGAAAAAAAAAAAAAGAAAATTGTACGGTAGAAGACAACGGAGAATTATCTTACGTGCTTCTTGTAATCTCATTAAATCCTTCCTTCCCTTAAACTTGACAAGAAGGCAAAAGACACGCAAAATATGTAAAGAATATGCATTTTTTTTTTACGCCTAGTCTTGAGAATTATATAATTTTCTCTACAAAAAGATAAAAGGTAGTCTTTTATCTGTTGTGTGTTTAATTCAGAGGTATAATTGTGATTCCTTTTCTTTCCTTAATTATTTATGGAAACTTAGTTTTGATAAAGGGCACTTCTTTTAAGAGTATCCAAACATCATCTTATCCCACCTAAGAATATCTAAACATTTCCCCATCCCATCTAATAGTTATCTAAACATTTCCTCACTTCATCTAAGAGTTACCTAAACATTCCATCATCCCATCTAAGAATTATCTAAACATTCCCTCATCCCATCTAATTCCCTCATTCCATCTCAGAGTTATCTAAACATTCCTTCATCCCATCTAGAGTTATCTAAACATTCCCTCTTTCCATCTAAGAGTTATCTAAACATTCCCTCGTCCCATCTAAGAGGTATCTAAACATTCCTTCATCCCATCTAAGAGTTATCTAAACATTCCCTCATCCCATCTAAGAATTATCTAAACATTCCCTCATCCCATCTAAGAATTTTCTAAACATTCCTTCATCCCATCTAAGAGTTATCTAACCTTTCCTTCATCCCATCTAAGAGTTATCTAAACATTCCCTCATTCCATCTAAGAGTAATCTGAACATTCCCTCATCCCATCTAAGAGTTATCTAAACATTCCCTCATCCCATCTAAGAGTTATCTAAACATTCCCTCAACGCATCAAACAGCATGTAAACATTTCCACATCCCATCTCCTGCGCGAAGAAAATGAGTCTGGATCAGACGTCATATCCGAGACGTGCAGTGTACTAAAGACGCCAGAGGCTTCTGGCAGGATGAATGAGACGCCCTTTGAGTGGCAACACCTGGCCTGACTACTGACCTGCGATATGTGCCACAAGTTAGTTATGAATTCCTCTAGAAGGAATCGAAATACAGCGAGAACTGGGCTTGGATTCCCTTAAAAGAAATATGAATATCAAACTACATATACGTATGTTATGCTTCAATATTAAGAATAACGCGGCGCTTAATGTCATTATTGTTTTGTCTTTTGTTGTTAGCTGAAAAGGCACGGGCGACGCAATGCCCTAATCGAGGCCATCTTATTAACGCTATATATATATATATATATATATATATATACCCTAGCCTAAGCCAGGTACCTATTTCTTCGACGCACCTCAAGGAATGATGAACAGCTGGGTGGACTGTGGACCGATTGCCACAACCAGGATTCGAACCTCTGCGGCCTAGACCCTGGGCGGACCGTGATTGCATCAGTTTCAGCAACGTTCATCGTCACTCTACGGAAGTCCATTTCTACACAAGATAATTCCAAGTGTAACTCTCAAGTATACATTTGTAGCAAAGCTATTATCTTATGGAGTCGGTTTCATTCATTGAAGAACAATAATGAAGTCAAGTATTTCCTCTACAATTTCCTGTTATTTTACATAGTCTATCCACATTTCAGAGATCCTGCAGCTTTATCGACGACGAGGAATTAATTCACGTTCCTCTGCTATCAGCTACACATATTATTCCCAGGACGCTGCAAAAACCATCAGTGTATCGGCAATTTCTTTTTCCCCCTTTCGCGCACTGTGTACTGAAACCGTGCGCGTAGCACTATTTTTTGCTAGTATATACAAGAGAAGTATAAATAACGGTGTATTTACCCTAGTATGGAAGCCAACGACATCTGCATTTCGTTAGGCCTTCATTATTAAGGTTCGTCTCAAAGCATACGAGCAGGTAGTAAACAAGAGGTAGTCTCTATATCCGACACGGGCCTAACACGAGCGTAAAACTCTCTTCACGTAACACACAAATAGTAA
This sequence comes from Panulirus ornatus, assembly GCF_036320965.1. Taxonomy (NCBI): domain Eukaryota; kingdom Metazoa; phylum Arthropoda; class Malacostraca; order Decapoda; family Palinuridae; genus Panulirus; species Panulirus ornatus. The sequence continues at coordinate 11,165,996 of NC_092251.1, forward strand.
TCACGTACAGTAATCACACATGATTTCCCTGGACGGGTGAGGGAATATGGGAGAACGAACACTACCTGCGTACATCCTGCATGTTGTATGAGATGACTCATGTGGGCGCGAACGGGGAGCTGTGAGGTCTTCCGCTGTGTGTTGTGTGTGTGTGTTACGGTGACATACGCGACCCACATATAATGTGGGGGGATTTACTTGCCTGTGATTATGTATGCAAGCAATGCAATTGCAAGAGGAATATGCATCAACTTCACCTTATTCAAAATGCCACAGGCACAGGGACGTGGGGGTTAAAAACCAAGAGATGACACTTCGAGACTTGAGGTGACATTGTGCTTCATGTCCCTATGTCAATACCGGGCCGGCGCATCTAGCAAACCCCGGCTGCTGACAGGCCTCATGAGAGAACAACGTATGGAAGAGAACCATTATCGCTCTCTCAAAACCTGCTTCACTGAATCAACCAAATTACCTAATAATGGTTAACTTAGCTTCCACTCGGGCCACTGGCTTCTCAAGATACTTCACCTGGTTTTTATGTTGTACATGAATGGCGGTGAATCCTGTTGCTTCCTGCAGTACAGACGAGGGACTTAGAAAAACACAACTGCACAAAGGTGGACGCGAGAGTTAACGCCACAGGTTTCCCTCTGCGTCAGAGGCTGTGGACGCCTATGCCATTCGAAGGAACGAACTGGGAGAGACAAGATGTTCATGCAAAACATGAACATTATCCTTTAACATCCATAGGCGTCAAATCCAGAGTTACACAACGATAACGAGTAATAACAACTATACGTTAGAAATACCTTAATTGCCTAAGTGAGAGGGGGAAACAAACAGAACTGGTCTAGGTTCCCTCAAATCCGATTTTATCTTATTCTATCAATAAAGCAGCCGTAAACCTTTATAGCAGATGTACCGTGGTTCCAGATATATATAGCAGATGTGTGCGGCAGTAATCAGGGTCACTTTAAAACCTCAACAGTCGAACGAACATAAGAAAAGACGAGTCGAGCAGTAAAACCTTATACGGAAAGTGTACCTCAAGCAGAAGCGGCTGACGCACTGCGTTCATCAAACATTCAACCACCCCCTCGAGAATGCAGGGTAAAACGTTCATCTTGAAAGCTGTGAATTTCACTGTTAACGTTCATGAATAATGCGAGTGAGCAGAACGCCAGGCGCAAAGGTAAGCGTTTACTAGGTGCCCTGGGCTTCTCCGGCGAGATTAGTGTAAAGAGCGGGTACTTACGTCGAGATATTGCCAAAAGGCGAGGCTAATGTGTACAGTAGGAAAATATACAGTTACGAAAAACAGAGTCGCGTGAGTTACGTGTGTTCTCAAACGTTATGTATGAGGAGAGATTGCATGCTTATGAACTGAAAGCCGGATGCCCCACGTGTGAGTGAGGAGGATATATGTAAGATAGCTACATGGGAGAAAGGAGTGGCACACGACAGCAACTCAAGTGCGGGCTTACTGCGAAGCCCTCATTAACCATCGTAATAAAGATGGTAGTAAGGGTGATAGGCCTCCCTGGTCAGTGACTATCTCCCACCCACGAGAGTATCTACGTACTTACAAGTACATACAAAGAGATTTCGCCACGATAGCAGGGGTAACACGAAGCACTCGCCACCTGTACAATATAACCATATATTCTGGGTTGATCTGCGACTCACTTCAACCACAGGTCACCTCTTCTTTGTAGATGTTTCCGTAGTAGTGTTCCATGTGTGCCTCTTATTTCTCTTGGTCGCAAACTGAATAGCTGTTCAAGCTCCCTGGTCGGACTTCGTATATTTCCTTGCCATGTTCAACGGTATTTTTGGAGATTTCACAACTCAGCACTGAGTTAAACTAGCTCTTACACTTCCGGAAATTTCCATACTAATGCGGGCGGCTTCTAGAACTTTCCTCATCTGTTTATTCACACTGTGTAACATACTTGCTTCATCCCAGTCAGGAAGGTGTCCATATTGATCTCCATCATCCGTAGAACACTGTACGTTCTGTGGCTTCTCAACCCACGTCCAGTTTCCCCGGAACAGACGCAATGACAGCTGCCATTCGGAATCCTGTATATATATATATATATATATATATATATATATATATATATATATATATATATATATATATATATATATTATTTCTTGCTACCCCGTCCGCTAGGTTTACATCCTACAACCTTAACAATTTCGTTTCCCAGTAATGTTGCAATATATATATCTTACTGTCGTGGGAATTAATTAATAACTTAAGCTTGTTTCGAACTTGGAATCAATAAGAGTTTCTTGTTAGTCGAAACGCTCTGTGCTCCATTTACTCTACGCCTCTCCATCATCCTTCTCGTCTTGTGCCTCAGCTTTATGAGCAACCCTCTGGAGTGACCTAGCCTTAAGGAGGCTTCAATAGTATATTCAGTTTCTCATGATACCTCCTGGCGGCAAAGTCTTACGGCTCTTTAGAAAATAACGATCACTGATGGTTTCTTCTTTTCATTGTGGGCGGACAGATAATGAATGAAATCATCGGTTATCGAAAGACGGAGAACTTCTGGGTGAGATAACTTCTCCAGATGTACGCGAGCTGAAACAATGGGCTTCCTTCTTCCTCTTCCTCCTCCTCCACGATGAACTGGGTGCTTTTCGCATTTCTTGTTCAGTCGTCCAATTCTTCTTTATATTCGCTCTCTTTGGAATTACGAGGAGCAGGTCATCAACATACCGCTACTACGAGGTAACTGAATGAATAATGGATACACAGTTCAACCTCTGAGTCACCGAAGTTAAAAGTATAATGAAGATCAGGGGTTCAAATACAAGGGTCTGTCTCGTTTTCTTCAAGTCTGGCGAAGCTGTGTATGGCATTCGTGCATAGATCACATCACAATCCCACGCTGTACACCTCATTGTGAGGGACGGCAATACAATACTTGTTGATTACAAAAATCAGTGTAATTTTCTCTCTTATTAGCCTGACACATAGGAGGGATAATCCCTTCGTGTAACATCGCTTTTCCAGAAAGATAGAATTCAGAGGATTTTGTCACTTGTGGCTTTAGTACGTAGAGTAGAAATCCCCTTGATTGTTATGTGGTCTCTCTGTCATCTCTAGCTGATACATCTCACGCGAGTATGGCAACTAACGTCACATGTCCAGCGATTAACAGAGGATTTAAGGGTCATAACGACAGAATTTAAGTGGCAGAATGAGTCCCTAACCGTATGATGAAGGAGATTGGGGGTAAAAAAGGAGAGAGAAAGAGAGACTATTACGTAAGAAAAATATGTCCCTCTGGGAAGCTGAAAGAGAAATCATGTAGCAAGAATTACAATAAAGATCTCGATTATGTCGACGTCTTACACACCTGGTCATTCTCCCGAGGTAGAAGGGTGGGACATGGCGACAGGAGAAGACAGAGTAATAAGGTGTTGGGCGCGTGACATCCTCGTCACTCAAGACACAAACCCACAATCTTAGGGGGTCCTCTTTGACCAGGATCAGTTCTCTGGACTATGCCCTCCGGTACACTCCTCTTCCCCTCTGTCTTGAATCTCCAACTTCCCCTGTCTTGCCCCTCCGCTTACTCCCTCACCTCAGTCCAGCTCTCCCTCGCCTCTGTCCTGTGTTCCTTTCCCTGCTCTTCCTCTCACATTCTCCTTCAGAAGCTCTCTGTCAAGCGTTGCCTGGACTTGAACTTCTCATTTACCTGCGTCTGTCTTCTTTCGTTTATTTCGTTAGTCTTGCTACTCTCGCATCTGTCACGTCTTCTCAAGCTCGCCTGCATCATCATCTTTCTTTTTAAACTGTCTTTTCTTGCCTACGTTATTCCGCAATCCATATATAGTCTGAGAATAATGTCATATGTTCTAGAGTCCCTTCCGCAAGTTGGCTTTCAAGGTGGTTTCGAGGCCACCGTTCATTCAAATTTGACGAGTTCGCTGCCCTAATTCATAATGGAGGTACCTCAGGACTGACGGCTGCTCCACCTTAAGGAATACTGAATCAACCTCTCTAACCACACAACGTTCTGGAATCCTTGGATACTTACAATCTTGATCGTTTCATTCAGACGATGATCCCAAGGCTGCCTTTAAGAAAGAAAATGACTCGATCTCACATCATCTATACTGCTGGGAGCAGGTGAGCCATGACTCCGGCGTTACATTGGTAGTACACCTGTCGCCATTACATAGGCTGCCAAGAGTGTAGAGGGATCAAGAGGAGAACGATTTCAGCTCCTTTTTTCCAATGAAAGCTGGCATAGTTCCTGTGAAGGCTGGAGGAAGAAGCAACTATATGTTACGATGGTTCTGTTATCTATCAATCAAGTGTGTAATGTTGACAGTGCGTGTTCGTAATGACGCCTCAATGGGCCGAGGACAATTTGCCTTACCTCGTTTACGTAACGAGGGCGTGGAATGACCCTCGTTGGGCCAGTGTCGTTGAGGTGTCCACATGGGGTGGGTGTTGGGTACTACCAGTGGTGTGCTGACACTGGAAGCGGCAGCCACAGCTGACGTTGTACAGTACCTGGGAATGCAAGTGTGAGGCGAGGAAGTGTCGGAGCCTCGTTTAATCTCCTGCGGTCCGACGAGGGTATTATCCGTGAAAAGCCACTGGTTTTTGCTAGTGCAGAGTACCTCGTCTGTGGCCGATACGACAAAACTCTATCATCTTGATTGAATATTCATACTCCTGGTGGTCCGAATTCTCAATACAACCTAACAAAATGACAGCATATACTTGTCTGTGCCTTACAGCACAGAGACTTCACTGTTATTTGTAAATCAACTTTCCCTTTCTGTAAGTTACCGAGGCATTTCACCTCTATATGTCACGGTCATCAACGATAACCACGTTTACTGTACAATAAGTCACCTCCACGCCGTCTTGTCTTGCCCATCCGTCCCCTCCCTCAACATGCCTTGAGCCTGGTTGGTTATTCGAGACAAAGGCGAAGAAGACAAAGCACAGAGAACGTGGTTATTACTACAGATGTAACTGTCGTGGCCAACGTGAAGATACGTTAAGAAACAAATTACAATAACCGAGATGAACTCTTGTTACGTTGCAACGGTCAACAAACCAGTTCGAGACGAACTGAAGCACTGCTCGAAAAGCAATTGTACTGTGATTCACAGGGATCTCTGGTGGGTTAACTGAGGCAAAAGTAATAATAGTTCTCTGTGTTTCATACGCAATCACATTTGTGTGAATAGCCAGGCGAGAGAGAGAGGGGTCAAGAGGTCACAAAAACAGTTCCTAGCAATCAATCCCGAGATTTCATCCAAAGCAAAGCGAGACTACTTCGTTCGCGGGTATGATCTACAGTCTCTCTGAATATATACTTCTCTACAGAACTATAGTGTAAACGGATTGAAAAAATGTAGGGACCTACATTGGAAAACGAAATTCAGATGATATTTGCGTCGCTTCGCAGATGATAGTGCAATAGACAGAAAAACGGCCGTAATAAACCTAGACCTAAGTTACAAAGAAATAAAATTCGTCTACCGAAGAGGTATATTCCGAAGCGAAACAATTTTACTGCATACAGTTATCGTCATACATATTTCGAATTTCGGTATGACATATAACTGTCCGTGTGTTTGAAAAAATCTCTCGTTTTCTCCATAACTTTTTCTTTCAGAAAATGGGTAATACCCAGAAACACCCATTTCCGATGGAAATTATTCTTATTTATAAATCGACATCAATATAAATTAAGAAAAATTTTCCTATCGCCTGATTCACATTCCTGCATTATCATTCGTTGAGATTCTCAAAGATATTATCTATGGATATAAAAGAGAAGGTGCCGAAGTTTCCAGATCCGTCAAAAGATGAATCTTTTGAACAGGAATTCCAATTTACGCAGACAGATGGAGACGATCGAGCCAACTGTGGATCACAAGACTTGTCTCCTGACGCTATCGTTATGCAAGATACTCTATCTTAGAATCAAGATATCTACGTACAAAAAAAGGCTTTCAGATCATTTTTTTTCTTATCCCTATAACCCGCAACTGGAAAATTGTTTCCTCGATATAATACATACCGATGCAGCCCAACGCTCCGTATTTGGTGGAAATTGTTTGATATATCTACTACTTCACGCGCTTACTTGATACAAACACTCAAGTATAAAGACTTTTTCAAGCAAACACGTCCACTGAAAGTACTTAATATCATAGCTGAACAAACTTGTACATTGAAAGTACTTGATATAGTTGAACAAACTTGTACATTGAAAGTACTTGATATCATAGTTGAACAAACTTGTACATTGAAAGTACTTGATATCATAGTTGAACAAACTTGTACATTGAAAGTACTTGATATCACAGATGAAACTTGTATTGCAGGATTGGTTGGCGGGTAAGTAGGGTCTCATGCCTAACAAGTACACCATGGTTATAAATACTGACGTCAACTTCCAGGTTATAGCCAAAAATGCCATAGGTTTAAAGACCTGAATCTCCTCCAGGTGTCGAGCATGATTCTTCGTCAATCGAATACACTCTCAGTTTACAGCACCTGTCTATGAGGAATGGTTATGAAGCAACAGACAGAGGATGTACAAGAGTTCAGTTCTTGGATCACCTCTTACACAAGTAGTAAGAGGCGGAGATGGGAAGTTGAGTACTCAAGTAAGGGCTGTTGGGGAAGTGTTAAGTAGCTAATCAGGAACCGTGACAAGAGATCCAAAAATCAGAGTAAGAAGCGGGAGGAAATGTACGTGTGACGAGCCGAGTTTCTTGGAAGTTTTACGAGTTATATCTTTCCCGACTTTCATACTCTGGAACTTTACACAATATACAAGTTTTATCTAGGATTCTTTTTAATACTGCCGCGAGACCATTTTCTATGAGAGTCCTGGTGTTATCCAGACCGTTTCTAAAGGCTCCTGCAGCCAAAGACTGCGCTACTTCCAGCAGCAGGGAAACATTCTATGACGAGAGTGTTCTCTCAATGATAAAGCTTCGCCAAAGGTCACTTTTCACTCGAGGTACAGCCTACTGCAGGCACATTGCTTGTCGATATAATATATATATATACATATATATGTTTTAGACAATCACATGTTTACCAAATGGCGTCCTAGCTTCGTCTCTTCGATGTATATCAACTGACTTATATTTCTCTCTTGTGTCTCCCTTGATGATGTGATTATTACACGAAAGTGCACTTGGGAACATTTCGTGTTTCATTTTCCCCATGGACTCATAGGAATATACATATATATATATATATATATATATTTAGCCACTCATTCACGGGCTGGCCAGGGTCGAGCCATCAAAAGTTCGAAACCTAGTCGCAGCGATGATGGTGGCGGATGAGGGATGGAGATGCTTGAGGGAGGGGACTGTGGTGGAGGAGAGAGTGATGGTGGTGGTGATGGTAGCGAAGAGGGGAGATGGTTGCTGTGGCGTTGTTTATGGCCAGGAGTTGTATGTACGTTATGTAGATGCGCTCATATGTATGCATGAAGCTAAACGTGCCTGTAGTGTGTATGCATGCAAATATAAGCAATACAATAGATTGCAATTCACCAATTACTAGTTGTCATAGCGGGCCATTGTCACGTGTGGTTTACGCTTTGCAGAGCCCTCTGAACCCCGGGCAGATTTACATACCAGAAGATAATTGAATTTTTGTGTAATTTTCATTTAAATGATTCACAACTCCGTCCGTCCGTCTGTCTGTTTTACTTCCCTTCTTCGAATGATTTGTTTGATTATTTTTTTTTTCCGTGATATTTTGCTATTCCTGTGCTAGGCTGCATCTGAGATCCCCCGACAGGAAGAAGGTTCTATATGAAATTCGTCTTTGTTTCTAAGACCTTGATGAAGAATTTCTCTGCCGCCTTCATGCGAGTACTTTGGCTTCCATCTCTTGTCGCTCACGTAGGCGTTAAAAAGACTGGCCGAAAATCACAGAAGAAAAAAAAAAAGTCCTCTACTACTTTACGTATTCTTTTGAAATTGAAAATGAAAAACACTAATTCCAATAATTTTCGCCAATGAATTCATGTGAGACTTTGACGTTCTGTCATGTAAATGATTTGATATAAACATCTCTATAAACTTTTTTCACACGAAGTGTATATAAACGCAATGTTTGACGTAGTGTTAACATTACGTACTCATTTATCTACTCCTAGCGATAATGCATATCTTGGCTGCCTACCATTTTCACTTCGCTTGTACATTCAGACAAATAGCTTTCCTTGCGTTATGAAATACGTCACAAAACAACTGACGACGATTACTGTCTGCGATACAACGTTTTCACTTCGTAATATTCCAGTGCAGCAGAGGAATAATTTCTGTACAATATCGTCTTTAAAAAAGGCTTCCTTCGGTTAGCCTGTCTGCTTAACACACAATCACCGGAAGAAGCAGAGAGCATTTGGATCTCATTGAACGAGTCCATACCGTTCGTAATCCTACTTTTACCACACTTCCGTCGTGGCAAGGTTGTAAAGCTGGCTTACAGGCCTTATTGAAAAAGCCAAACCATAAAAAAAAATGCTTTAGAACACGTCACGTTAACGGACCAGACACAGCCACGTTCATAAAGTAATCCCGGCCACGTTCATAATGTAATCCCCGCCACGTTCGTAAAGTAATCCCGAACTGAATCTTAGTAATTGCTGTCATGATGGTTTTACGACCTCTTAACCTTTTCTCGCCAGGCTATACACACAAATGTAATTGCCTATGAATACACAGAGAACTATTACTGCTTTAGCCTCAACGAACAGACTAGAAATCTCGGTGATATATGAGAGACAGCTGCTGTTCAGGAAATGCTACAGTTCATGTGATACACATGTTTGTTTGACACTTACACTTTCCACTTCACAGAATTTATCTTAATTGCCTCGACTCGTTTCTAAATACTATTTTGTTCGTACTACGACCACGCATCTACTGTGTTGTCGTGTGCTTTTGTATGGCTTGTATCACAACTCCAGATTGGTCCAGTCCCCCGTCATTTTTCAGTAAAGATCGTTCGTAGATTAGAATACGGTGAAATTCATACGTGTTGTCCTAATATTCATCTATGTACATGATTCGAAATACCAGGGTTCGAATATCTAATAGCAAAATGATCGATGTTTGTTGCACTACCACAAACGAGCGTAAAAAGAGGATCTTACAATCTGCTTTGATGACACCAGCAAAATCTTGCTGGAAATAACAGTCGAAAAACTTGCATAGCCACATCGAGTCCTGGGCAGCTCCTCCCTGCACACCTACATTCCCAACTACTGAACACCATCAGTTCGGTGCCGGCGACTCTATCCATAGCATACGTCCGACAGACCTTGGGCCAACACCCACCCGATTCACAACGAGAGCAGAACGAAGTCAACACTGGACCTTTTACGATCTCGCCACAAACTGCATCTCAGTCAACAGTGTCGTGCAGATGTCAACACCGTCGTGCAAGTACCGTTCAGCATATGGTGACACAAATTTGTAAACAACAAACGATGGGTGTTCTTCTGTACATCCAACCAACGTATAAGTGAGGTCATCCGCATTTGATAAGAGGCTAAATGACTTCGACAGCATAACTCACATTCTTATGACGTTAGATATGGATAAAATGACCAGAAATAAAGACAGTCTAAATGTAATGAAAATATAGTCATGGATAAAAAGTCTATCTGCTATAGAGTTTTGAAACATTTAAATTAACTGCTACCAGGTGTTTTAAAAGATAAAGACTATGAATATTCAAATCATGGGTAGACAAGTACTTTAATGATATTAATCATCAGTATATAAGTCTATTGAAAAAGAATAATGTAGTATGCCCTTATTACAACTTTATTTTTGAAGGATGAACCTCTTTAGAAGACTCCGGCTGTCGAAATTAGAACACAGTGCGTTTTCCAATTTACACTTCCCCATAAAATTTCATGGGTAGTATACTCTCTACCCACACTAAACAGCCCTCCTTCATACCTATCTCCTACCGAGTGATAATAACAAAGGGGTTGCTGGGTGACTCGGAGCAGTCTGCTTGACTATCCTGTCTCTGTCTAGAGAGATCAAGTGTCTAGAACACTTAGTCTCCTTCGGTAGATAAACTTGTCGTCGGCCAGGTCTCATGTTATCTCTCCTTCCCATACACTGAACTTGTCAAAGCAAGAGTATCATGGTATTTTCACCATGCTGCATTATTTCAGTATGAGCAAACAGCGCCTGCTTGACTAACGTTATAGCTAGATTCAATTTGTTGTACGCCTCAGACAATGTTGAGAACGTTGCCTTTACGGGATCGACACTGGAGGGTGTGGAGACTGTCAACACTCGCAGTGTTTGGGGAGACATTCTGCCTGAGATACTCTGCTATTACAACGAGTAAAGGTGTGCAACACGATGGGGGGGTATGTAAACAGACTGTAGAAATGGACGAGGATTTATACGAAAAAGACGACGAACGGAATGAGGAGAGAAGAGGAGGATGGTGTGGAGGAGATGTAGATAAAAAGATTAGGATAGGAGGAGATAAAGAAAAAAAATCAAATGGAAATTATGACAGGGAAGAAAGAAAACGAAAAAAACAAAGGAGGAGATGGAACAAGAGAGAAAACTCAAGCTGGGATTAAGAATAATACGAAAGGTGAGAAGAAAAAGCAGAAAAGACGAAGGAAAATGCAAAAAAGGGGAAAAGTGTTCTTCTCGATCATGAGCTGTCCACAGATTCCTCCTATAAACTCATTCACGAGCTGGTACACATATGGACACACTGCAGGTCTGTCTTCAGTACACAATGAGTGTCCAGTGGATTATCTAAGGAAAGGCTGGCTGACTTCTTGGAATCCCCTCACGAAAGTAAATGTAGTGTGGAAGTGAAGCCTCTGTAAGGTCTCCTGGACACTGCTTCAAGGGTGTTCTGACAGGTCCGGAGAGTATTCGGTAGGTTATAGAGTTATGTATGTGAATGTGCTCGTGTTTTGTGCGGTTGGGTGTGTTTTGTAGGAGGGGCTGGGGAAGGCGATCTTCTTGAGCCCTAAACCTACATCTCTTATTCTCTTCATGTGAGCAAATGCGGCCTCTCTGTTCCTTATGCTACATCGCTAACGCGGAGAACATTGATCTAGTACGAAAAGAAAGGTGTCTAAAGTGTTGTTTTTCTCTGCTATGCATGGTGCGTGTGCTTTGTATAAACCTACAGGTTTCTACAAAGCTGTTTTTCATAACCTTAGAAATGCCTATACGCCTGTGGAAAAAAGAAATGAACAGTTCATCCAGTTAGTATCAAGTGACAAGCATAAAAATCAACCGATAGCTTAAAAATTGATGGATAAAGTCAGACTCCTTACAGTTTTATCACATCACTAGTCTGCCACTCCACTGTATTATTGGTGTATACACTAAATCGTCGCCTCAAGTTTCTCAGTGACAATCTTTGACGCCTTGTAACATCCCGAATTCTTGACACTCGAAGAGAAGCGTATATCTTTACAGTCCTGTTTCCCTTGCGCTACATGGGAGCCCTACGCACCATGAATCATCTTCATTACGTTGTCCCCTTATTCTTACGTTAGTATTATGCGTTCTCCCCAAGTGATGTAAGGTCCTGCAACTCGAAATCTCTCAAGCATGTTAAAAAAGGTGTCAAGGATAAAGTAAATCCGTGGTGTCGCGTTTAGCGTTCCTTATAGTAATGTATTCACGGGCCGACCAGGGTCGAGCACATCGGGTCGAATCCTGGTTGCAGCAGTTGGTCCACAGTCAACCCAGCTGTTCATCCAACCTAAGGGTTGATCGATAAAATGGGTACCTGGCTCAGGCTAAGGTATAAATATATACAATGGGATGGCCTTGATTTAGGGCCTCAGTTGCCCGTGCTGTCTCACCTAACCTAAAAAACTAACCACCACCACTATCTCCCCAGCCAGATGAAGGGATAACGCCTCGGCACTCGGACTCACAGATGAAGCTGATGTTTTTCCAATACACGTAAGGGAAAATGGAGGGAACAAGAGCCATAGACGACCTGGCGACATTCGTCTAATTCATATGCAAGTCCTAGAGCAGGCGGGGGGGAACACACACATCGAGAGCAGGGGGACTGTTTGCGAGCACGGAAAAACAAAAATGGAAGTTAGCGAAAAAGGGCTCGCCCGCATATGTGAAGCGGCTCACTCTACTAGCTAGATTCTAGGCCGCTCATGAGCATGAAAGAGAAATATATAGTCTGTTTGAAGCTCCAAGAGGAGGAAGAACCTGCTTTACCAGCGTCCTCATGAACTAGCGGAAGTGCAGCTGTTTCCTTGACTCCTCTGTGATTTCGAGATCGTCAAAATGTTTTTTTTTTCTCTCAGGAAAGGTCAAAGTGTACATAAAATGGACTCCTCTTCCCCTGCCTCCGTTATCGCCCCCTCCTCTTCCCCTGCCTCCGATATCGACCCCTCCTCTTCCCCTGCCTCCGTTATCGCCCCCTCCTCTTCCCCTGCCTCCGATATCCACCACTCCTCTTCCCCTGCCTCCGATATCAACCCCTCCTCTTCCTCTGGCTCCGCTATCGCCCCCTCCTCTTCCCCTGCCTCCGCTATCGCCCCCTCCTCTTCCCCTGCCTCCGTTATCAACCCCTCCTCTTCCCCTGCCTCCGCTATCGCCCCCTCCTCTTCCCCTGCCTCCGATATCAACCCCTCCTCTTCCTCTGCCTCCGCTATCAACCCCTCCTCTTCCCCTGCCTCCGATATCAACCCCTCCTCTTCCCCTGCCTCCGATATCAACCCCTCCTCTTCCCCTGCCTCCGCTATCGCCCCCTCCTCTTCCCCTGCCTCCGATATCAACCCCTCCTCTTCCCCTGCCTCCGATATCAACCCCTCCTCTTCCCCTGCCTCCGATATCAACCCCTCCTCTTCCCCTGCCTCCGATATCAACCCCTCCTCTTCCCCTGCCTCCGATATCAACCCCTCCTCTTCCCCTGCCTCCGATATCAACCCCTCCTCTTCCTCTGGCTCCGCTATCGCCCCCTCCTCTTCCCTTGCCTCCGATATCAACCCCTCCTCTTCCCCTGCCTCCGATATCAACCCCTCCTCTTCCCCTGCCTCCGATATCAACCCCTCCTCTTCCCCTGCCTCCGATATCAACCCCTCCTCTTCCCCTGCCTCCGTTATCGCCCCCTCCTCTTCCCCTGCCTCCGTTATCGCCCCCTCCTCTTCCCCTGCCTCCGATATCAACCCCTCCTCTTCCCCTGCCTCCGATATCAACCCCTCCTCTTCCCCTGCCTCCGATATCAACCCCTCCTCTTCCCCTGCCTCCGCTATCGCCCCCTCCTCTTCCCCTGCCTCCGCTATCGCCCCTTCCTCTTCCCCTGCCTCCGATATCAACCCCTCCTCTTCCCCTGCCTCCGTTATCGCCCCCTCCTCTTCCCCTGCCTCCGTTATCGCCCCCTCCTCTTCCCCTGCCTCCGATATCAACCCCTCCTCTTCCCCTGCCTCCGATATCAACCCTCCTCTTCCTCTGCCTCCGCTATCGCCCCCTCCTCTTCCCCTGCCTCCGATATCAACCCCTCCTCTTCCCCTGCCTCCGCTATCGCCCCCTCCTCTTCCCCTGCCTCCGATATCAACCCCTCCTCTTCCCCTGCCTCCGCTATCGCCCCCTCCTCTTCCCCTGCCTCCGCTATCGCCCCCTCCTCTTCCCCTGCCTCCGCTATCGACCCCCTCCTCTTCTCTTGCCTCCGCTATCGCCCCCTCCTCTTCCCCTGCCTCCGATATCAACCCCTCCTCTTCCCCTGCCTCCGATATCAACCCCTCCTCTTCCCCTGCCTCCGATATCAACCCCTCCTCTTCCCCTGCCTCCGTTATCGCCCCCTCCTCTTCCTCTGGCTCCGCTATCGCCCCCTCCTCTTCCCCTGCCTCCGATATCAACCCCTCCTCTTCCCCTGCCTCCGATATCAACCCCTCCTCTTCCCCTGCCTCCGATATCAACCCCTCCTCTTCCCCTGCCTCCGATATCAACCCCTCCTCTTCCCCTGCCTCCGATATCAACCCTCCTCTTCCTCTGGCTCCGCTATCGCCCCCTCCTCTTCCCCTGCCTCCGATATCAACCCCTCCTCTTCCCCTGCCTCCGATATCAACCCCTCCTCTTCCCCTGCCTCCGTTATCAACCCCTCCTCTTCCCCTGCCTCCGTTATCGCCCCCTCCTCTTCCCCTGCCTCCGATATCAACCCCTCCTCTTCCCCTGCCTCCGATATCAACCCCTCCTCTTCCTCTGGCTCCGCTATCGCCCCCTCCTCTTCCCCTGCCTCCGATATCAACCCCTCCTCTTCCCCTGCCTCCGATATCAACCCCTCCTCTTCCCCTGCCTCCGCTATCGCCCCTTCCTCTTCCCCTGCCTCCGATATCAACCCCTCCTCTTCCTCTGGCTCCGCTATCGCCCCCTCCTCTTCCCCTGCCTCCGTTATCAACCCCTCCTCTTCCCCTGCCTCCGCTATCGCCCCTTCCTCTTCCCCTGCCTCCGATATCAACCCCTCCTCTTCCCCTGCCTCCGATATCAACCCCTCCTCTTCCCCTGCCTCCGATATCAACCCCTCCTCTTCCCCTGCCTCCGATATCAACCCCTCCTCTTCCCACACACACACACACACACACACACACACACACACACACACACACACAAACAAACGAGTTAAGAACTTCGGCTACAGTCTCTGCCAGATAACAAACACGCAGTCTCTTCAACTCTGGTAAATTTACTGAATGATCAAATAAATTTCAAAGCATACAGTTCTCTCTCTCTCTCTCTCTCTCTCTCTCTCTCTCTCTCTCTCTCTCTCTCTCAGGTAGTAGGTTACAGGCGATCATCGACTTAGGAGGCAATGCCGCTGTGGTAATGGCTGGGTTAAGTGACAGCGGTGCAGTTTCAAGCAACACTTCAGTGCCTGTCAAGTTCCCTTCCTGGGTAAGGCTACTATATATTGTTCTTACCCCATATACACATGGGTTTGTGATATCCAGTCCAATAACACACATTCTAGGATTTCTACCTCACACAAAACACTATATATACCACCTCACTCACACGACTCTTTAATTCTTAACTCTAAATGCTCCTGCAGCAAGCGCTCCGCGATAAGCCTTGCCTAGTGGCGAAACCTCGTCACACGTAATCTCCAGCATCTAAAAAGGCACTTATCAGATAGGAACGTATTAACGCCTGAGTGACAGTGGAAGACTAATGACGGCTGCACGGTGAGCCACTAGTACTCCAGTGGGTGTCGAGTTTCCTTCCTTTGAAACTTAGGCTCCTAACGTTCCTTTCTGCGGCACCAACTTTTGCGTAGCTGGAATTCCGTTTCTAAGGACCCACTTTCCTCACCCCCACACGAGGCGACTGGCAGAACGTAACTCACACGATTCGTTACACTCACGCCAGATTATCCTACGACAAACAACACACTTTTGCTTCATCTAGTGACAAAATGTAGCAGCAGGTACTCGTAGACGAGAGTTATCTGGACGCACAGGGAGGGCGTTTTCTAAACTCCCTGGCGCTCAAGTATAAATAAATGAACATGTACTGTTCGCAAGTAATAGTGAACGGGCGCATAGGGCTCGAACCTAAGCCATCGAAATAAAAGACTAGCGAGTCAAACCGCTCGTTACTAGAGGACAAAACCTTGCCATCTCTGACCAGCCTATGGTCCAGCGAGAACCCCTTCACCTCACGTCACCTGAAGAGCAAGGGAAAGCCCTCCCGCACACGGTCACTGAATGCTTTCGAAATCATCCACCGACACCATGGCGAAATTTGTAACATTTGAACGCATACCGTTCACATGTAATGAATGGCAACAGCTATCACGCTATATCTGTCTATCTATCTGTCTATCCATCTATGCCACACGGCCAGCAGCCACGGGAAGTAACACTTCGGTTTTCCCTCCTTGTCCTCCCACTGTCTTTGCTCCTCTCCTACGAGAGACTCCTCAAATGATCCCGAAACTTGCATCTTCTCCCCTTGAGAACAAACTTTCTCCCTACTCTTCCAGACTCTCATCCCTTCTCTTCGTGATTCCAGAGCGTCCCTCCCCCTCTCTCTCTCTCTCTCTCTTCACATGACTTAATCGTGTGTTTCCAAGAACCTTTCCCCTTCTGGTTCTCAGAACCTGCCATCCTCTGCACTTCTGCGGTTTCCCTCAACCACAATGGACGAGGCTACCAGCTCCTTAAGGAACAATACCCAGGTCATCACTAATCCCAAGTCGTGTTATCATACTTCCTTCTATTTGGCTTCTCTGCTCCGACCCCTCAGCCCCTCGGCTAATTAGACCATCCAATATAGCGCTACACGGTAACAGTTGACTGGAGGAAGCAATATGCTCCCCTTAACCATTATGTGTACTTGCATCGTCCAGCTTTGTTGGATGGTTCCACCATTTATCTTGAACTATTCTATTTCAAAAGTAGCTGGCATTACTGATGAATACACTATTCCTCTGTGAAAATATTCACCTATTTCAAAAGTAGCTGGCATTACTAATGAATACACTATTCCTCTCTCAGTGAAAATATTCACCTTATCAAACAAGCTTCCGACTTTTATCATTACACTTCTTGATAATCTGCTGGGAAATGTCATGTTCACATCATCCAATTTAGTTCAATGAGGTCAATTACCTCTGCATTTTGGCTGTGCATCTCATCCCTCGAGGACAATCCATGTGACATTACCTTCCGTGAATGGGTTAGTATTCTCTCTCATCGCAATTTTCTTGCCACAGATTACAAAGCCCAGGATTGCTGGCACCGCAATCTGTCGTGTCATCCACTCTTAACATTATCGCAGGTATCGTTCCCCACCGAAATAACAAGTACCATTTCGCTGTCTGATATATTTTTGGATTGAAATTCCCGGGCGGCTGAGTATGGAGTCGTGTTTGCATGAAGGGAAAAGGCAGCTCTGACATTCTGAATGAAGGAAGTGAAAGTATGAGTCATGGTAGACGAAGTTTTTTTTTTCTCTCTCTCTGCTTTCGGGTTTGTAACCCAACAGTACCTGGCTCACCGTCAAATCCACAAGACATGGAAGCTCGCTCACTCTCGTTCGCAACTGCATTTCTCGGACACGTCTTGCTCATTTCTGACTCACTGTTTGGGTGCCACGTTACAACACGAGCCTCGAGCCAAGATCCTGGCTTACTGCCAGACACCAAAACCATATATCTTCACGCCAGCTAGCTTGGTACGTGTAAACCCCCGGTGCCACGCCCTCGTTCATCTAGCCTTGCTGCTGCATTCCTAAAACCACATCTTTGTCCTCCCTGTTGCGTTTACGTCACTCGGCTTCAATGCAGATCAGCCCAGTTCAGGCATGACGCACAGGTAAGCTGCTAACAACTTGCAAGGGAAGCACAGTACAGGGATATGACCATCGACATGACGGACTTAACTTCAGGGGCCACTTGCAGTATCTTCCTAAAGACGTCACCTGACTTTCTTCTTACGTGCCATCTTGCAAACGCTCAGAACGTTTATACATACGTTGGTCTGTTCAACGGGCCATCTCCATATAACCTGCGATCCGGCCTTTTCTGTGCGACAGACCAAAATGTTTTTGTACACAGAAAAGATTATGATTGTTTTTTTTTTTTCCTGTGGAATTCCGAGCCACACGTAAACAGCAGTATGAACGAAATACTTTTGCGATTTCCGATATTATTGTACGACTTCTTTTCCATTGCTGTCACTATCAACTTTGGCCTTCAACCTGTCCTTAGACATGGTACGAGATCAAACTTCCACGAAAGTTCATCGTTATATTCTTCTTCTCCTCCTCCCCACCCGAACACTTGCATAACTTTCACCCCCCGTCCTTGAGCGCTCCTCCAGACTCTCCTCCCCTCCAACTCTACCACAAACTCCCGCTGGTATAAACCCTCCCTCTATGGCGACGCCTTAGCTCGCCTACCCCACCGTCATCCCTCAGCCTGGATGCTGATGCGGTCACCGCTGCAGCAGACCGCGTCACTGCAGCTGCTGCTGTTCGTGCTGTTTTTTCGCAATCTATTTTGAGGGGGTTGTGCAGTGCTACTGGTGTTTCTGCTGTGATACACTGCGTCACTGTTCCTGCTGTTGTTTTACGAAGCCTATTTTGCTGTCATTGCTGTGGGGTGGAGGGTCAAATTCCTATTCTCATTGCTCCTGATTCTGCTGGTACTTCTGATGAGAGTGGACTGCAGAGCTGCTACTTTTGATGCTGTTCCTAATAAAACTGCTGCACTCTCCTGTACCGCTGGCAGTGTCACAGCTGCGGTGGAATCTACTGCTGCTGGTGTCATGGCTTATAGATAATTTCTGTGCTGGAGCCACAGCTGCACTGTCGGGTTATGAGCCACCGAATCATTATAAAGGTACCGAAATCCGTCGGGAAAAAGTCACCGGGGTCCAAGAAATGGCAAATTAGATTGTCTTCGTTGTTATACGTAAAAGAAATAAATATTTTCTGGAAGTGAAAATGAAAGATGCGAATACAAAATGTTTGGGAAACTTCTTGCAGAGAAGCTACAAGAGACGAAACTTTATGTTACCAGCGATTTTAAAAGCTTCTCAACAGAACTCAATAATCAGGCAGTGTTGCTGGGACCTACCCACTCTCTACAACTCACAACCACCATCTTGAGCATGCGATCCACCCCTGGCCTACACATTATCAAAGACCCCCTCCCCACCTCCCAGCAATCCTAAGTGTCAGAAAATGGCAATATGGTTCATTCGACTATTACAAAACATGAAAAAAAAGAAAGATTAAGATAAAATCAAACCATTTTCTGTTGAATCAATGAGAGTTTCCAAGGTCGAAATTCTGCCAGAATTCCATAGGGATCCACCTCCCTGAAAAATGGAATAAAAGTTAAGAATCACACGGGGAAACATCTCTTCCCACATACAATGAAAACTGCGAGAGAATCCGTATTACAGTTACAAAAACAACAACACACACATTCAAGAACAGACTGGGGTGAGATTTTACAGTCGGTTGGGTATCAGTGTCTGGGTGAAAAAAAATATATATATACAAAGACCCTTCGTTCCCCCAGAGGAGGTAATCTGATTTCGTGTTTTCTATCTGTTTACTCTATAGGCCATTATCTTTTACTCTGTCTGGATATAAAAAACACAGAGAGCGGAACATAAAAATGTCACCGGTTCGAAAACCAACAGCGTTGTTTTTACCGCCATAGTATTCTCACGTACGTATTCATATGGTCCTGTGTAAACAACGATATGTCCACTGACTCAAGATGTGTATAATGCCATCGAAGCTTCTTCACAATTATACGTTACGTGAAGCGAAGAGAACATCGGTTCTGATCGCCTTTGGATGAAACATTGTTTAAACATTCTCATCGCATTTCTTACCTACGAAAAAAGGAGGGGGTTCTATTATCACAGCAAAAGGGGCAGAGAAGGTGTGTAAACATGACATCCAAAAAAAAAGGTAAAATGCACCAGTTGAAAAGGTAGGTAGCCACGAGAGAGAGAGAGAGAGAGAGAGAGAGAGAGAGAGAGAGAGAGAGAGAGAGAGAGAGAGAAGAGGCACTGTAACCCTCGAAGGCAAAAAGAAAACAAAATTCTTGAAGATTTTACATCGTCGAGCGAAAGACGCAGCTCAGCGACTGTTTGAGATCAGAGATGACTTTACTGGCTCCAGACTTCGGCAAATCCTTCTTGATGTCGCATATCACCGCAAGCTTGGAGAGTCTGGATGAAACAAGATGCCGAGTCGGTTAAAATATCGCCGAAATATATATATATATATATATATATATATATATATATATATATATATATATATATATATATATATATATGGTGAAATCGCACTTTAGTAGGAGTTCATACAATTTAACATGTAATATTTCTATACGTGTGGCACATGTTTCGTGGAGACAATCCACCTCATCAGGTGCCAGTACTTAAGTTATTTAAATCTCAACATCACACTTAAGTTCCGACGTCCAGCACCAATCGGTACAGACCAACCACTGTCCACTTTGTGCGGCAGTAACCTTTGTAAGGGAGCGTGATTAAGGTGGGTCATGTGGCGGGGGTTGACCTGGGTAGCTGGGTGTGTCTTGAACAACTTTTTTTTATGTTTTCAAGTTTTGTCCATTCTCTCATAATGGTTTGGTTAAAGCTAGGGTGGGCTTTAAAATTGCCTGGAGACAAATCAAAGTTCTTAGTATTAGCAATTAAGACAGATTCAATGACGTTGCGTGTGGCATAATCAGCAGAGGGGTATAGAATAATGTGATTTTCAAGATCTATGGGGTGATAATTTTCATGACAATGTTCAGCGATTGAATTTTTGAGGTCATCTCTGCGTACTGCGTAGCTATAGGACTAAATTTACAGTTCTTTGAAAAAACCTGCCTACTCCTACGACACTACTCATTTAGTCTGTTCTTTTCCACCATCACAAATATCCTTATTGATCCAATATTCCGTTTCTGATCGAATTCAATTGTATTCCTGTATTCTGTTTGGAACTGCATCAGAAAAATAGCGTTTATTTTCTTTAATTTTGCCAGAGTTAGATTTCTAAATTTCAATTTTTGGATATCGAGTGCGTAAGAGAAAACCTTGATATCACAGTTATATCAATTTTGTTTTCCACAGAGGAAATATTAATGAATATGTTCCATTCCGTATATTCTACCCTCAAGTGATCGCAATACCTTGGAAGACATCCCTTATACAGTGTTGGATTCTCTGGTTGAAAATCTATCCAACAAAATGCAAGTTCCAGCAATATTTGATTGGTATATAAGGCACTAAGCTGGAGGGGAACTGGTTGAAAAACCGTCCAACAGAAGCGAGGCCCAGGAATATCTAACTGGTGTATCTTGTACTAAGCTGTAGGGGAACTGCAGGCAGGAGGAGGAGGAGGAAAAAGAAGAATGTAGAGGACTTCACACAGCAACAATACACTGGGTACCTTTCGAGGTTGATGATGATAGTGGGAGAGATAAGAAATACATATACCAATGTCTTTAAGAGTGAGAAAACAAGATGACTAGACGTACATATACACTTTATATGTAACTAAGGAGGCGCCTATAACGACAGGTATGGACCTGAAGCGAAGTGTTTGCCAACTCCATTTTCAGACGTAGTAGACACTGCTCTCAAGCACTCTCTGTGGTAACTTATTCCATACGCTGCAGTCCTGTTGACGAAAATCATCCTAAATTATTTAACAGTAAAGCGTTCCTCCAGGAGTTTAGATCCACACGACTACCAGTGAAATCTGGCAAATCTAGCCTTAAACAGCTGCTTGAAGTGATATCAATCAAAGCCTCTGGTAATTCTCAATACCTGTAGCAAATCACCTCTTCATTTTCTCTTTCCGAAGCAAAATAATTTTAAGTGGTCTAGTTGGCTCTCAGAAATTGTTTCTGTCAGGATATCATCTGGTTAGCTCATCACCGTACTCTGCTTTCCCTATGCTTTATACAAGTAGGATGAACAAAATTGAACACAATACTCGAGGTGGAGATGTGTCAATGAATTATAAAGACTGAGGATTCCTTTCAGAGACAAATTCAAAGGTCTTTCTTAAGAAGAAGAAGGGAATATATAAAGTCCTTGGAGATTTTTCCATTTCCTAAATCTTTTTCAAGTCCTCAATTTTCTGCCCTTGAAGCTCTCCCTGCTGGGCCTCCACTGATCACCCAACACGTCACCTGCAGATCAGCCTATCGCCGCCACCGCCACGCCTTCATTATGTTAAGTGCACAAGTCCGCCGCCTTCTTAACCTTTTTTTCTGGAATATTGGTTAAAAGATTTTTTTTCCCAGTAATGTGGTTCATCAACTGGTCTTTTTAGTTTCACTTTTTTTCGCCTCTTCCCCGGGTAGCGAGGGGAATTTTCCGAGTTAATGACATTATTTGGCTAGATTAATGGTCTCTCATTATTTTGAACTAAGATGATAGAGAATTTCCGCGTACAGCGATATATAAAATGGCTCTGTTATTACGTTCTTCATTCATACGTTATCCCTCTCATGTGTGTTAAGAAAGCCACATGTGCATAAGACGGTTGTTACAGATATACCCCAGGTGTATATGTATACCACTTGGCTGTGGAAAAGGGGGTCTCTAATTTCGGTGCATTATCCTCGATAGTTAAAGAGTGGATGAGGAAACGAGGCCATTTTTCGTCGCTTCCTGGCACCAAACCACTACGCAGAAAGATACATGTGATATAGGATACACCACAGTACACAGTGGATAGACTGTGAATTCTATGACGCCAACTCTCTTAAATGTACAGCAGTGAATCACCAGCTGCCCACACCCACACCACCCTACGCTTGTCATCATTTCCCACATCCTTCCTTTTTTCTCTCCATCTATCCTCGTTTTCCATGCCTTTCCTTCTCTTCTCCCTCTACCTGTTACTCCCTCTCAGTCTATTCCATTACTGCTCCTCTCCCACATCTTTTCCTTAACTGCTTATCCCTTCTAGTCCCCAAGCAGTACCAAGTGACCATCCTTTACAGTTCCCACATATCGTCAGCTACCACAAACCACCAGTCTCCCCCACGTACCAACAGTTCCCTACTTCTAGTCCCCACGTACCACCAGGTGCCTATTTATCCCAGTACCCATGTACTATCAGCTGCTTCTCTCTCCCATTACCCCTGTGTTACCAGGTGCCCACTACTCCTAGTTCCAGCGGATCACCAGCTACCAATCCCTCCCAGTTACAACGTGCCACCAGCTGTGCCTATACCTCGAATTCCCTACGTACCACCAGCTGCTTATCTCTCCTAGTCTCCACGTACCAATAGCTCCCCATTCCTTCCTCTTCCACCTCTCTCTTACCTCTCTCCCTCTCTTTCTCTGTCCCCTCCCCTTCAATATATTCTCGTTCCGAGTTGGACTAACCTAACCCACTGTTGGCGTGTGTGACGTATCGTCTGCTAAACATGCAGTGGAACTAACTGCTTCGGTCTTGAAAAACGCCTAATCTTCCAGTTATTTGCGGCCGACATGTTGTTTTTGTACGATGAGAATAATATCAAACTATGTGTGTTGAGGGGACTGGGGTAAGGTACAGCACCACGATTAGTATATCAGTCACTTGAGTGTAATTTCATGGGGTTTACAGGCATTATTTCGTCGTGTTTGGGGGAAAACTAGAGTGAATCTTTAGGGGGAACTTCCCAATACTGATGACACTGTCGACACATTTGTTATTCCCCCTCAAACGAGAAAATAAAAATGCCTGTAGTTTAGGGTTAAACCTTGAGGGAGGAAGAGCATATTTTTTCTTCCCCATTCTTAGGGTTTATATTATTCAGCGCCTCGCAGGTCTCGTCTTGGTAAATTTCACGGAATGAATGAAAATTTATAGACTGAACGACTCAATTTACGGAAAATTACCCATCGTTCCAGCACGTCAAAACTGTCCAAGAATATGTTTTTAGAACGCGTTTCAAGTGTTGACAAAAACAGGAGGAATTTGCATGATTTATGTATCGAAAATTTCCGTGTAAAATGAAACATCTTGTTTATTTAGGAATAAAAAGGCTGGATGAAATACAATATTCATCAGCGAGGAACGTCTGTGATGTATATCATACATGCTCATGCATTTGCCGTGTGATAATACTGAACACGTGGGAGGCAAGTGTAACACTGTTTCCCCCCCTGACACGATTTCAGCCGGGGGTGAGAGGACAAGGAGAGAGAGTTGTGAGGGCGGCACCGGGCGATGGATGGATGGACGAGTGATTCAACAGCTAAATGTTATGATGCGAAAGAAAACGAAGGATGAAATAAGAGATGATGAAACAAAAGACAAGAATCGTTCCTTCCTGGACCCGTTGCGAGAAGCAAGCACTAATTACTGGGAACAATTCTGGGCGCCCGACACCAGTGATTCCCTCCTCCTCCTCCTCCTCCTCCCCGAGCAATACTGGACTGGAGTGGGTGTCGCTCGCTCACTGAGGAGACCTCGTAAGGCGGAATAAATCGCTGCGATCAGAAGTTACTGAGGGCGGAGGTATAACAGGAGTGGTGAGGCTGCCGAGTACGTCCTTCATGATCATAGCAAAGGAGGGGAGGATGGAAGTACGGTGGTGTTTTACGGGACGTTACCACGGCAGTAGTGGGAGTATAGTGCTGTCTGGCGAGTCATGGTCGTAGTGGAAGGGGCGATGGAAGGGAACGTCACTATGGTGGTCATGGGAACATGGTGCAGTCTGGTACGTCAGAACGGAGATGGTATACCAAGGAAGATGAGGTGACGTGAGGTTACAGAGGCACCAAGACAGTAGTACTGGCAGCACACAGCAAAACAGGGAGGAAGGGAGCGGCAATACACTGTGAGGGGTGATGAACCGCTACTTAGATGCTGATGGATCGACTCGAGAGAGAGAGAGAGAGAGAGAGAGAGAGAGAGAGAGAGAGGTGCAGAGGATTGGTAAGCGAATCGAGAAAGACGCTGAAAACAGCTACAGCAATAAGGGCGTCTTTACAGCCTGATCAATATCCAAGTAGTGAACAGTTGGACTGCACCGTGAGGAGAGTTAGTCAAGTGTGTCCCTGTATACTTGGCGGCCAACACAAGCTCATCCGCACATCAAGCCCTTCCCTCACAGCCAGTCTATCTCTTTCCAATATTATTTCCTATTTTTTCTCAGTCTATGTATCTATTCATCAATCCCCCTCCCTATTCATCTATTCGCTCATCTATTTAGCTCTCCTATTCACCTATTCATATCTGCCTATTTCAAAGCCTCTCTCTCTCTCTCTCTCTCTCTCTCTCTCTCTCTCTCTCTCTCTCTCTCTCTCTCTCTCTCTCTCTCTCTCAGCACAGACCAGAAAGTCTATACAGTTCCATCATGAGTGAGGCAGCGCGGTGGGTATTTCAGCTCAGCCTCCCATCACCATAAACTTGGGCGTCCCCACTATGAACCACCCGACCTCACGGGACGCAGAGGTGAATTTGATAAGGCTGATATAATGGGCATCAGCCTTCAGCTTTACGGTAAGCTTGAGCGGAACTTCGTATGGGAAACACTAGTTGTTGTACTCGACACAGTCTCTCGTCGATTTCAACTTATTGGGCATATCTGGTGAAGTGTGATACGGTTAGATTATTGGGATCTGCGAAGGGGTTGTCATTCTACTTTGAGTGAAGTTGGACACTGAATGGAATAAATCTAAACATTCTTTTTCATATAATCAAGCTTTTTTTTTCGAAGAAGGTTTCGGATTAGGAGACTGGCTCAACAAGAGACGAGAAATTTCGCGAGGCGTTCAATAATGAAGTACCCAACTGACAGTGTAACAAGAGGGGCAACCAAACACCACCAGCCTTAGCCCAAAAGGACCAGAATTTCAATAATATCAGCTTATTTCCATCAAGGTTCCGGCCCTCGAGTAATCTTCCCTTGGAGTAATCGCTGCATCAAAATACCTCCTCTATTTCGGGTGTAGGGAAGGAGGAATTATTCCACAAGACTCGAGTGTATCTTGTCAAGATACATCATCCCAACTGCTGATTACACTGACCGGTCGAGAGGTGATAATTAATGACGCCGCGACGTGTAGTGGGGTCATATTTCTCACGGTAATGACTCAGTAGTTTGCGGAGCAGTTAGCTAATTATGAGTTAAAACCCTCAGATTGCAGTGGTGGAAATTAATCACCTAGTAACACTCCCAATATGCTGCCGTAATTTTAGCAACACGACTGAATGGGCGGCATGCGAGACGCAGAAGTTATGGCTAAAGATTAAAGTTTAGCTAAAGGCATGTTGTATAAATATTCCTCTCTGAAATCCGTGGATGACCTGCAGCGTGTGAGCCATAACTTGCGGTGTGACCCACGACCTGCGGTGTGTGACCCCCTCCCTGGAAACAGGTGGCTGCCACACTGAGCAGTGACTGAGGACGTATAGGAAACTTATTAAATGAAGTCGAGGAGGAAGGAGCTATCCAAGTGCCAGGCGGACGAAGTACGGGAACGTTAACTGAGGAACTAAGATAACATTGATACGATTACTTCTGTGGCTCCCAGGGATGATGGACAAATATGTAGCGAGGTTCGAGGTAGAGTCGAGACCTCAGAGAATCGACAGGAGTACATCATTTGGCGTCAGGTGGAATAAGAAAAAAAAAAAAAAAAGGAGAAAGACAAAGTCGACGAAAGGGGACAGTCTCAAAAACGAGACTATCCCCTAAAAAAAAAAGGGTAACCCCCTTAAAACCTGGTGCGGACAGAAAATATTCGCGAATACGAGACGACCGAAGAAATGCCGGAACACACGAGCGTCACTCGGCAGGAAAGAATCGTTGGGCATGAATTCCAATAATCCTATGACATATGTTTTGTCATTTCTAGGCTTGATGCAATATTTCTGGAGGGGTTATTTCAAGATTTTTAGGGGATACTGTGATATCCCCTGGTGGGGATGATGCTGGTTTAATACCCGTGCAAAGAAAAGAAAATTATAATAATGCTGATAAACTTCCTAATTACGCTGGATAATTAAGGTACACGAGATGAGCCTTATACTAAATCAAGCCATGCAGGACATGAAGAGTCATCTATATTATCACCCTGGAGAAGGCGGTAGGGTAAATACCGAAACACTATGGCTAGTAATCAATAGATGGCAGAATTCCAGTCATTGCCATTTATGCGGGGGCTCGCTAAGTATTAGGGTTTGGGAGCTCATAATATAGAAAAGACTGCTCGGTTACTTGTAATCAAATACCCTTCGTCCGACCAGCTCACAGTGACCAGCAGTTAATATTTCACTGAACGTTTTGTCAGTCGCTGATGAACACGAACATGATATAACATTGCTCACTTCCACAGAGTATACAATACCCTCCAGACATCAGTATTCGAAGCACTATCATTTACGGGCCTCATAACCAGATGGTTAGAGTCTCCAGCTCCCATTAAGTCTTTTTCCCCAAGTGATTCAACATAATTCAAATTGTAGCTAAGTTCGTCTTCACATGATGATTATGGATGTACAAATCCTGGGCACTTACTGATATATCAAACTATATTTGCCGCTTTCAAGCCCAATCCATCAGTTTGCTTATGTCATCTTCCAGCAATAGCACACGTCTAATTACAGCTGTGGGTTTCTCTCCTACTTTAGTGTCGTCTGCGTATTTTGATACACCACAACGCTGCCCATTATCAATGTCATTCAAATGCATAAGGGAAATACTAGGTCCCGAGACTGATTCACCACAGAGTCGATGGCTATGTGGGATAATATTTCCATATTAATCACGTACCAGTTTGATGATGTAAACCCTCGACAGTATGATCTGCACTGCAGACAGCCATCAACATGTGTGCATTTTGAACATACTTCAAGCAATATATCAGCCATCAACATGTATGCATTTTGAACATACTTCAAGCAATATATCAGCCATCAACATGTATGCATTTTGAACATACTTCAAGCAATATATTGCTTGTCTTCCTCAAGTGTATGTGCTGACCCCGGACGACAAACCATCCCCAGCAACAGTAGGCCATCGACAGGCGTGTATTGAACGAGCCTGAAGCAATGTACAGCTTGTGTTCCGTGAATGTTCGCACTGACTCCTGACACATATTGATCAGCCATTCTTATCTACGTCGGCCATATTGTTCTGGGATTGTCAGGTGCCAATGTTATAATGTTCCGAGTGGCACAATATGAATCAAGTCTATAGCATACTTGTACCTGAATTATGCTGATATTGTTTCAATCTTATGTTAGACTGTTAAACATACTGATAGGAGGCAGTGTGAGGAATCGAGTCATTCTACCCGAAGCTAAATGGATATCAAATCCTGCAACAATTCGTAAGTGCGTTTCTGCCCTAATAAGTCCATGGTACTAAACACAGAAGTGAGAAGTTCTTAGGCAACGCTCATGTCAAACCTGGATAGAGCTAGGTATGTCTTGTTCCAAGACATACCTAGCTATCCAGGTCAACCCCGCCATGTGACCTCCTTCATCACTCTCCCTTACAACGGTTACTGCCAGACAAAGCGGACAGTGGCTGGTCTGTACTGATTGATACTGGATGGCGGGACTCAAGTGTGATGTTGAGATTTAAATAATCTTAAGTACTGGAACCTGATGAGGTCGATTGTCTCCACGAAACATGTCGTGCCACATGTATAGAAAAATTACGTTAAATAATATTGTATGAACTCCTACTGAAGTGCGATTTCACCATGGTATCATCACGGACTAGTGTGATCATCACAATATATATATAAAATGTCTGTAGTCCGCTCGTGAAAACACTGAAGGCTGTTCAAACCACGTTGCTGAAAGGGTCGAAACCCATACGAATCAACTCACCCACACAGTCAACCAGAGGCAGCTGCCGGCATTGCTCCATCTAGAGAATCAACAAGGAACCCATGGTTGCCAGGTCGGCCATTCTCCTTGTTTGCATTCATGTCTATAACGCGAGGGCTTGGTCTCGCTGATAGCAGGAAACGTTGCATTGGCGTCAGCTTGTACGCAAAGACTTGATGAAAACTCTTGAAGCATCTATTGTATACCGTATTTAGTCTATGTTGGTCGTAAAACCGACACACATTATATATATATATATATATATATATATATATATATATATATATATATATATATATATATATATATATATATATATAGAGGGAGAGAGAGAGAGAGAGAGAGAGAGAGAGAAACAAATCCTTATCGTGATAATTACAAGTTATATTTGCATTTAATAGTTATATTAAATATTGAAAACGCAGGCCAGTGAATTACGGTTTACTGAAATTAAATTAAACAAATGGGAGGATTTAGAATGATATACGTGCTACACTTTACAGCCATAACTCTTTCCTGTAATGTTTATATGCAATATATTACAGCCGAATTACCCATGTGCAAAAAAAAAAAAATATCAAATTGTTGTTTCGCTAATACCGCTCTGAAATATCAGTGGTTTGCATGCTTGCGAAATATATTAGCAGGGGAAATTAAGCCAACTGTGGTGCTAATTGGGTGAGTATAATGTAAAACTACAATCTGGGGGAATATGTCATACTTCATCCATAAAGAATATCATGGTAAACACAGGGAGTAGCAGAAGTAAGGACTGTTCAGGGCAGCAGACACAAGGACTGTTTTACACAGAAACTGACGTACAGAGGGTAACAGAAAATATGGTGACCTGGCTAATTCGTGATCCTACAAAGAATGACAGAAAATGGTGACAGGAGAGAGAGATATATATCGTCCACCTTCCGCGAACGAATGAATCATTTGGAGCATTTCTTTAGCTGTGGTGACGCACAACTGTTCAAATTTAATTCACACATCCTGAAATTCATGGAATCGTATATTACGCCAGAGGTGTGTGTTCAAGCGAATGGAGAGTGACATCATGAATCATTTCCTTTGTAAAAAGTATGTCTCTCGCGCGTCTTAACAGAACATACCGTCGCAGCGGATTAAATGCGTAAAAAACTATATCCCTGATGGACTGTATTTCGTGAACAATGAACTCTCAGGGCAGAGAAATAGTGGAGGGGAGGTGGGGGGGGAGTCTCACAGCAGTGAAATATTGCGGGCGGGGGAAGGGGCCAGGGCTGCAAAAATAATAGGGAGGTGGATTATAAAACTGATATTGGGAAAAAGATGAAGCTGAATGGGAAATAGACACGTTACGGTACTTAATGGTTCAAAACGAATTATGTGCAAAGACTGTCTTAAATTGCTGTAGAAACAGGACAATGGTGCAGATATCATCTCCCAGTCCACCACTCCCCAAGGATGAATATCAAAACCCACGTAACATACCAACCTGGAGTCTGCACAGATCCCTTTGAAGGCAGATGCCATTCTCCTCATTTATCACTTCCCTCGGAATCAGTGCATCTACAAACACATCCAGGTTGAAGGACAATACTTCTTGGCATGTCATACACAAGAGATCAAGAAGAATAATGGTTTCCAAAGTGAACCCCGCGACACTCCACAGATTACTTCAACCCCTGCCTGCCTTCCTGTCTGTCTGCGAGTGCACGTGTGTGATGACAAGTGTTTACAGAGGTACGTGTCTCCATACTTCCTTCATCTACAGTGGCGTTTTAGTACTGTCCTTCTCCCCCCAAGCCAGCTGTACGTCCAGCAGAGGATGAGAGCAATTTCCGACGATGAGTGCAGCCGCTTTGATTACATTCAGGTGAAGTACTCGGTAAAGGCAACGTCGGCCCCCAATTTCATTAGCTGCCGGGTCCATGCGTTCCTCGCAAATTCCAGTCGTTAGTACCTGGTTTCATTAGCTGCCGGGCCTTCATGTTACCAGATTTTACATACTGAGGGCCGGGCCCTCCCTACAAGTAAGTTTTACTAGCTAATCGATGAAGCTTTTATGTTTTCTCTGCAGCTGATGCTATAGTTTCACATTAATAGGATTCATAAAGTGCCCATAACCACTCCTGTTTCAAACTTCATAAATGTTTTCCCAATGAGACGAATATTGCCGTGTAGCGCGTATAAAGCATACGTATAAAAGCTTGAAGGAAAGTCTTCTTCATGAGCGACAGAAATTGCGACAGCAACATAACTGAACAATAGGACATTGGAGGAGCTACAGCGATTGTAACGTATCTGGGACTGCTCGTGCAGTTGCGGCGGTGAAGACGTTCTTATGGCATATGCAGTTTGGCGTGCTCTTCGACCCACGAAATGATGTATTGAAAAGCACCACCTAATATTACCACAGAAATTTTCTGACGAGGAGCTACGGCAGGAAACTCCTTGCCCTCCACAGGAGGACTACGGCAGGAAACTCCTTGCCCTCCACAGGAGGATATTTTACAAAAGCCACAAAAGGATATTTCACATTACTCCTCCCCACCCGTTTACAATCGTGGTAAGAGGCTCAAGTTATTCCTCACTTCACTAAAAACTTATTAGACGAGATGCATAAAGTCTCCACCACTCTTAAATTCTGGCCCAAGATTTACACTGCTAATGGTGAGACATTTTCTTTCCTGGACGTGCAGTGGGGAAGTATGATGAACTTTAACACTAAGTATATTCTCTACTCGTCAGCAAAGTAAGATTTATTTACGTGGTGCTTGCACACAATGCCAACTGTATGCGTGATATGTATCAGAGGAGGGGAAGACTGTCATAATTATACATCTTTTATTCCAGAATGATACTTTTATTTCTACATACATCACTATGCTTTCGGCTCGCAAAAGTCGCAACAAAAATGCCTTTATGGTCTCGGGTAAATGAGGTAAGTGCAGAGGCAGAAAACACATCGGACCAATACAAGAGAAGGGGGGAGGAGATGACATCAGGACGGTGTGGGCTGCAAGGTGTCACATCTGAGCGAAGTAAAGGGAACTTCGAGTATTCGAAAATAATAAACAGTAAACTGAAGATCAGACAGAGTAGCAAGGGTCAAAGATGTACTGTAGTAAACTGAAGATCAGACAGAGTAGCAAGGGTCAAAGATGTACTGTAGTAAACTGAAGATCAGACACAGTAATACGGGTCAAAGATGTACTATAGTAAAAGAATACTTCGAATGTCTTTAAGCCAGAGGAACGAGTATTCCAGGATGGCTTTCAGCTGGGAAGACCTACCATTCCAGAATGGTTTTCAGCCAGAATGGACATACCATTCCTGGATTGTTTTAAGCCAAGGGGAACCGACCATTTTGGGGTGGCTTTCAAGCCATGGGAGACTTACTATGCCAGGATGGCTTTCAGCCAAGAGGTATCGACCATTCAAGGATGGCTTTCAGCCAAGAGTACCATCCAGTTCGGTTCATCCGCGAAGGCCGTTTTCTTTGGTTTCCAAAACAACCTACTCTTACAAAGGTCATGCTGGCCTCATCATATTCAATGGCATCAATGGAACTTCGGTCGCGGGTCAGATGTAAATGTAAACAATGAACGGCCAAACGATGTACCAAACATACGTTTATAAAAACGATACAGTAATCGTTGCATAACTGACAGGCAAGGAAAATAGGGAGCCGTTTTGTGAATGAAACCGAAATAAAGTCTAGTATCTCGTTTTCTATGGATGAGAAAACTTTCTAAGGTGTTGGGGAACACTGAAAAGGAGAAGGAAATGGGTCCCAGTGAGCGCATTCCTCTCACCCACTTGAAATTGTACGACTGTACCTCTCTCTCTCCGTCTCTTCCTCGCTCGCAAAAGGGAATGACCACATCCACCGCCCTGCCAACCAGGATATAGGTCCCTTAGCAGTGACGTTCCTCCAGTGTAATTTCTTTTTCGAGTATCGTCTTGATGCATTTTCTCCAATATGGTAGTTAGAGGAAAGGATAAAAAAGAGGTGGGACAGGGGAAGGTAGGAAATGGAGGAAAGGACTGAAGCGAGTACAGATGCATACGCAATGGCCTTTTCTGGGTTATGGACGATAGATTTATTCTTGCTATGCTGGAAGGAACAAACCTAAGTTTCAAATCCTTAAGAGTTGAAGCCACATCTTAGAGGCTGAGATGAGATCATCAGAAGGAATGAAGCCAGTGTCACTAAATATCTTCGGGCGGACACCAGCCAGTCTTCATGTCCTCAAATTTGACTGTCATCATGATGTTCAGATTGGATGATCAAAACTTTCAGACTCGTCCACTGCGGTGAATCTAATACCCAATTACCTTATGGATCTGAAGGCAATGATATGGAATGTTCTTCATACAACGAAACCATTATTTGTGACCTGTCGACTATTATCAACCCACTCCCTGCAGTATTTCAGTAAAGTTCTCCTGTTTTATATTGTCTTGTTTTCCGAGATGAGAGGGTGTTAAAGCAGCATTCAGAGATGCAGACAAGATAATGAATGAATCACTGTTCCTCCCCTTCGCTCCACTGGTGCATGGCTATATACTTTTCTTAGACAAGAATGAAGTAATTATAACCATCTCCTTGAACTGGGGGTGATATTACTTTCAATTGGCAAGTTATCTATTGTACTAACACCATGTACACTATATATCAGGTTATGGAAGTAAACACTGGAAATGTGCCGTGTGACAGCATGGGTGTTAGTAACGGACAGTGTTCATGTGTGACGGGAACTGACAGCGTCCATATGTGACGGGAAATGACAACGGTCATGTGTCGGAAACTGACAGCGTTCACATGTGACAGCACCTGACAGCGTTCATAATAACGTGCGAGGAGAGAAACGTAAACAGGGATTTACATATGTCTCAAGGCTTGTAGAATACACTACGAAAACTGATTAGGTATGTCACTATGGGTGACATTTGAAAATATACAGCATAAGGCTGTATGGCTATCGGATTTTTGAGGGCCACAGCTAGCAAGAGCTGAACGTATGCGTGCGGAGTACTACCATGGGGGTGAATATCAATCTGTGCTCTCCATTTTTCTGGCAACAGAAATCGGGAAGGAGGACAGAGGGCAGGAACGATAAAGTTCACGGTGAAAAGTGCCAGGGGGACAAAAAATACGTTACCAGAACAATTCTCTCGTCGTATCGGGTGAGCCAAGTGAGTAAAACATGAATAAAGATATAGCAGGAAGGGGTGGGGACAGAGGGAAATGGGGAGGAGGGAAATGTTGAGAGGGATGGTGTGAGGCTGGAGCAACGAGGGGTAGAAAGGGTAGTGATGAAGAAATAGGGGAAAAGGTGCACGGTGGGGGAGAAAGATGGGTGTGAGGAGGGAAGGATGAGGAAAAGTTTGGTTACGTAGGGAGAGATGATGTGTAACGATGGGAGGAAAGAAATAAAGACGGAACAAGGATGTTTGGGAGTGGGATAAAAAAAAAAGGGGGGGGAGGCAAGGAGAGGGAGAGAAGGAAAGACACCTGATGAGATAAAGATGGGGAGGAGGGATAAATAAAGGAGGTGTCAAGATACTATAATCAATGCTTTACGAGATAAGTCGTTTAGATGTGTAAGATCAAGACGAAGTTGTATGATCTTTGAAGCTGAAACTCAAGCTTGAACGATGTTTTACGTTAAGTAAGCTGAGATCCTTGAAGTAACAATTCTTTGAGCGAAACTTATTCAAAATCAATATCTTAAGTAAAGCTTTCACTCTTAGGCAACGCTTAGGAAATGACAGAGATTAGCTATATAACAAATGACTAACAAAACTGATTTCTCATTTTTCATAACTAATATCATACAAATGTTACGAGAATATAGAAATAGATTCTATTTGAAGAGCACCACATATCATTGGTTATATATATATATATATATATGTATACATGTGTATGCGTGTGTTCACATAAAAATAAAGACTAAGTATATGTATACATGGTTAAGCGACTGGGCTGCACGAGATAAAAATTTCTCTCCATAACCCAGAAACAGGAATCAAAAAGTAATCACAGACACCTACACAAACCCTTACAACGACACACAAATACTGACATCGCCACACAAACACCCACACACATACGCCGTGCCGGGCATTCTCCACAACAAACACCACCACCACGTTCACCGGCGAGACACTGGATCGTCTACGCTGCCAAAAGTTTTAACAACAGTCTCCTGAGGGAGGCGGCGACGGAGATCTGGCCGTAACTTTATACGCTGTCTTCAAGGCAGTTCTGGCCCGGGACGTGCCATCAGTCTCGCTCGCCGATAACCCCCCTAGCCTCGTCCAGGACTGCTCCAAATACCATTGTGGAGAAGCGGGCGGGAGTATCAATGGGAAATCTGTATTTCATGTTCTAAGATTCTTTGTCTTCCGTCCTCTGTTGACTTCAGCACATATCCTGCTAGATACAGAAATCTCTGAACATCGGCTCGTACATAAAATTGTTTTAAAGACTGTATCTTTGCCGAGAGTGCAAGACTGTATCTTTGCCGAGAGTGCAAGGCTGTATCCTTGCCGGGAGTGCAAGACTGTATCCTTGCCGGGGGCGCAAGACTGTATCCTTGCCGAGAGCGCAAGACTGTATCCTTGCCGAGAGCGCAAGACTGTATCCTTGCCGAGAGCGCAAGACTGTATCCTTGCCGAGAGTACAAGACTGTATCCTTGCCAACAGTGCAAGACTGTATCCTTGCCGGGAGCGCAAGACTGTATCCTTGCCGGGGGCGCACGACTGTATCCTTGCCGTGAGTACAAGACTGTATCCTTGCCAACAGTGCAAGTAGTAGATTACAGGGAACAGCTGCCCAGATATATACAATCGCAACGACCTAGGAATGCTGAAATGTTGCCCTGCTATCTCACCGCCCTCCGTATTAGTAGGCTGCAGACAAGAGCTACTCGAGGAAGTACTTCGGTCTCGACTTAGGCATGACAGAGTAGGGTACGAAATCATCTTCCGCGTCGGTAGGCTGTAGACAGCACCTGCCCAGGGAAGTACTAACGTCTCGGCTTGAAGAAAGATAAAGCTGTGAAGTGCCCAGAACCCACTTCAAACCCACTGTGTCTGTCCGTACTTCCATAACTTATGAGAATTTAGCCACCAGGCTAATCTTATCTTCTCCGTATACGTGAACCTTACAACCTATCATCCCCTTTCATACTTCCCACCTTTACCCTATCTCTCACCCACCATTTTTCCACTTTAAGTCACTAAACCCAAGCGTGAACGAGTCCAACACGCGCATCACACTTAGAATAAAGACACGACTTGAAGCAACGGTAACGATATTCGCCATGTCTGCCACACCATTTACCAAATGTCTTTATTACATATCAAAAACGCATTCGATGTAGAATAATCCAAGATAATAACAGAGAACGTTTCGCAAGGTGATCTCACCACTTCCTCCGGCTATTTGAAAAAAAAAAAAAAAGGCGAAACATTATACGCTCGTCAAGATCTTTATTAAATGTGAAATGAGGGATCGCAGGTGAGAAGAATACATGTAGGCGGTAAATGCTTTCAGGGAGGAAGCCTAATGAGGTCAGTCACATGGAGAGGCGAGGTGAAGAGGCTGCGATAGGTCAGGTGTGATGCAAGATGAGACTAATAGGAGAATTGGATACGCCAGGTGAGGCGAGGAAGGTTCTCAATTGAGGAGTCGCAAGATGGGATGGGATGTGCCGAGAGGTATTTAAGACTATAAAAGGAAAAACTGGCGACAGACGGTCCATCTGCCTATGACGATGTCGCCTGCCACACACTGTTTGAGAGAGAGAGAGAGAGAGAGAGAGAGAGAGAGAGAGAGAGAGAGAGAGAACTTACGAGTGCTCACCGCAGAAAGATACAGAGATACTTGGAGAGAGTCTTATGAATTAGGTGATGCCAAGCGTTTTGTACGAGTTGGGAGCCAGCTGTTCACGTGTGGATGAGGCAGAAAGACGGGTGCCTGGACCAAAGAAGTGACACTTGACAGCCCTTGAAGTTAAGATAATAAAACAGTCATCAGGTTCCCTCCCTTCCCTCCACACCCTCGGCAACAACAAGTGGCGAGAAGAATGGAAAAAAAAAAATCGTACGTTGTAAAAATTGAACAAATATGAAATTTTACGTGAAGATATGAAATATAACACTATTTGCCACCGTCTACAGCACTGCACAATATTGCACTGCACTTCGCTGCATTATACTGTAATACACTACGATAGACTTTAACATAATCAGTCATGGGAGTTACCTTAACTGTGATCTGAGAGAAAAGGTTTAAGTACGGTAATGTGTAGGTGTATATTCTGCTATTCTCATTGAAAACCCAAGCTATGAGCAGACTGCCCGTTCCACGATTAAAGAAGCCAGACAGACCCGGTCGTGATTCATAGTCAGCAACGCTGAGTACTACGCTACAGGAGCTCGTCCCTTATTCTGTGTCGCGTTCGTTTTCTGTGGATCAAAACGCGCCTTTTCCGCTTTTCCCTTTACCCAGAGTATCCGAGAAAATTCCTTCCGAGATAGGCTGAGATAGGCTTTATCTTCGGGAATGCCGATCAAAAGCTTGGGTACACGGCATCATTGAAAACAGTGAGCACCACTGAGCAGTTTTCTCCAACAAACATAAGGGAAATTAAACCAAACGTCTCCCATAAGAGCAAGAGAGAAGAGCTAACTGACAACCCCACAATGAGAGAGAGTACGGCAGACATAAGTTATGGCCATCGTGAGAGGAACATGAGATTGACTTTGTCCTTGCGCAATTCGTGAGACTGAAGGAGAATCAATGACCATAATGATAGGAAAAAAAGAAAGTTTATACTCAACCACAATGAGGAAAGATGAAAAATACGTTACCTATAGCCCTAATGAGGGAAGGTGAGGCGAATATCTTCCATGGTAGTAACGAGGGAAAGTGGGAGCACATCCCGTCCATGTCAAAAATAAGGGGAAGCTGAGAGAGAGTTTTACGATAGCAATAATGAGAGAAGATGTGACAGGTACTTGCCATGGAGGTGTTTACTCTCCAAGCAAAGGGTCGGAAACACCAGATGGGCATGATATTCTGGGCGTTTATTGCTGGCGCTTTGAAGTTATCTTGTTAAGTTTTACTGCTGGACTGGTAGCGCGCTAACGTCAGCTTGTTTGTCAGCAAGCAGCGGGATGGCTGGGGCATGTTAGTGTTACTGTATCAGTGGTGAGGTGGTGTTACATCGTCAGTGCTGCGGGGGGGGGGGGATGATCCACTGGGGATAGTTCGTCACTGCTTGGATGGTGGCGATTCGCTTGTGTTAGTTCGTCAGTACTGGGGAGTTAATGGTGTGTTAGTTCGTCAGTGCTGGTATGGTGGTGTGTCAAGTGTTAGTTCGTCAGTGCTGGTATGGTGGTGTGTCAAGTGTTAGGTCGTCAGTGCCTGGGGTAGTGGTGTGTGTGTGTGTGTGTGTGTCTGCGTTAGTTGGTCAGTGCTGGGGTGAAACTAGACTCCAAGAAAAGAAACGATCGTGAAAACTACCAAAAAAAAAAAACGAATTTCTATGCAAACACACAAATGGAAAATGGAGATCGGTAGCCACGACATACTAGTGTCACTAGTATTGAAAGTGCTTTGAAATTTACAGATGTGGAGGAGTTGATGCATGGACGCCTTCAGCTCCAAATACATAGAGAAGGTGAACAAAATGGAGATATGGTTCAGTATACCATGTCAATAAATAAAAAAAACGGACGGTTTGTGGAGGAGAAACAAGAAGTACTACAGTCACTCAGCATTTGAAAGTCATACGAGAGCATAGGGTGAGTACAGCGAGATAGGAAGGCAGTAATAGGGAAGCCGTAAAAAGAATATCGTGGGCAAGGCGAGAGATAATCCAAAACTTTCCCGTAAATAAATTAGGAGTAAATTGTCAGCTAATGAGCAGCAAATCTGGTTTGGCGATTCAAAGAGAAAAGTTGTAGAGGATGATATAGAGATAAACGGGTGGTTAGAGTGGCATGAGCAAAGGACTTTCCACACTGGGAAACACAACAGCGCCAATACCAACCATAGGGAAAGGGGAGCAGATCTTAGAAGACAACGAAGTATCCAGAAACATCTACAATGCTAAAGGCCTCTAAATCCACAATAGACTTGCGGTCCTGATGGAGTTTCTTCACATGTGCTGAAGAGGTCGGCTGATAAGCGTCACATGACAGGCAGTAGGAAATGTATGTTATAAAAAGGTTATAAAATGTTGGTATGATACATGGGTGATGATAATCAAACCAACACGAAATGATAAGGATGGGCCACAGGGGAAGAAAACATCGATACGAAATTATCCAATAGGAATCTATGGGTAATAGGACTTTGATGTCGACATTGTACCTACCCTGCTCCCAGAGACTTAGGAAATAGTCGATAATCATTTTTTGTATGTTACCCGAAGGGTAGAACCGCTTCTCAAGTTTGGTCACCGCACCTTAAGGACCAATAGAGAAGGTCCAGAGGAGAACAACAAGGACTGGTACCTGAAATATAGAAGCTAGGTTGCAGTGAGAGGTTAAGAGCTTACAAACTCTTTCCAGCATGAAGGAGAGAAGGGTAGTGGGTGACATGATTTTAACTGCTCATGTCAACAGTGAGCTCTTCGTCATGACTACAAAAAAAATAAGATATCTAGGCTAGAAACGTGAAAAACTATATATGCAAATATTTCTAAACTGTAAGAGGACTGGATGATTGGAAAATAATAGACGAAATTGAACACAATACCAGTAAAAGCTTAAAAAGCCGTATGGTACACAGAGAAACACAAACACACACAAACAGAGGCACACAAATACGCAATAAGCATGAAGAATCACA
This sequence comes from Panulirus ornatus, assembly GCF_036320965.1. Lineage (NCBI taxonomy): Eukaryota > Metazoa > Arthropoda > Malacostraca > Decapoda > Palinuridae > Panulirus > Panulirus ornatus. The sequence continues at coordinate 11,205,259 of NC_092251.1, forward strand.
CACACATACATACGCTCATGACTAAGTTAACAAAAATATGCAAGACAGGATTTCTATCAAGCAATTACCATGGAACGTCTGTGGTATGATGTCAATGGGATAATGACTCCACAATCCCTGAACTGTTGTGATGACTTGAAAATGAAGACAAATATCGTAATAACTCTGCAGACCTCAGAGGGCAGGCGGCGAAATTGGAAAGACAGATTCAACCAAATCTATTTAGGGAAGGAAGTCACTCGCACAAACCCTGACTTTCCTGTACTGGAATCGGAAGTTTGGTGGGGTGTCTGCATGTCGTAAATTAAGCTTATATATATATATATATATATATATATATATATATATATATATATATTTATAAATGAAGGTGAAATCGCACTTTAGTAGTTCATACAATTGTATTTAACATGTAATTTTTCTTTACATGGGGCACGACATGTTTCGTGGAGACAATCCACCTCATCGGGTACCAGTACTTAACAAAAAGTTATCCAAATCCCATCATCAAACTTGATTCCCGCCGTCCACAACCAGTCTTTATATACCAAGCACTGTCTGCTTTTCCTGGCCATAACCATTGTGAGGGAAAGTGATTAAGGGGGTTCATGTGGTGGGGATTGACCTGGGTAGCTGGGCGTGTCGAACAACTTATTTTTGTTCGTGTTTTGTCAATTCTCTCGTAATGATTTGGTTACTGCTAAGATGGGCTTCAAAATTGCCTGGGGACAAATTCAAGTTCTTAGGATTAGCAATCAAGACAGATTCAATGACGATGCATGTGGCATAATCAGCAGAAGGGTTATAAAATAACGGGATTTTCAAGATCTATGGGGTGATCATTTTCATGACAATGTTTAGCGATTGCATTTATGAGGTCATCCCTGCGTACTGAATGACGGTGCCAATAACATCTTTCCGTTACAGTTTTACCTGCCTAGCCCTATGTAAAAATCTTTATATGCCTTGCATTTGACGGCGTAAACTCTTCCATCTGTTGCATGATTTGGCCTACTATTTAAGGTCTTACTGATGACGGTGTTATTGTACTGGAAAGCACCATTGAAAGCACCGTTTTCTAGAATATGTCTTAGATTAGCTAGGTTGGGAGAACAGGGCAACACTAAACATGTAGATTTATATTGTCATATTTTTGTTACAAGAAGCATAAAATATATTCCTACCTTTCCAGTAAGCTTTGCTCACAAACCAAATGGGATAATATAACCGCCTAAAGATACGTCTTCTATGACTCCATTCATATACCAGGCCTATGGGATCCCATATCCGTAGTGATCTTAAAAACACACAAGACATAACTAGACATTTTCATATTATAATCGTGTACCGAGAAATAGTAAATATAGCCTTTCCTCTACCGGGTCATATATCAGGCTCGCATTTCCCTGCAGGTGACGCGCCTCATTGTCTTTTAACATCAGGTGTGTAAACAAGGCCGAGGAGCGTGAGGAATCTCTATGTGTAAATATGCACCGAACGAATGACTTCTGGCGAGCAACAGATCCTTCAGAAACTTAGCTGTGTAGCTCTTGCATAAACAGAAGACTCGACCTTCTTTGGCTCCGAATTGATTGGGAAAAATGACTACCAAACTTTGGTGGTATAACAAACCATATTCTCCATTCTTATCCAAGCTGATTAAAAAAAAGAGAAATGTTTGGTAATTTTATTGACCATGTACTTCATACCCATCCAGGTTGGTTATTTATTATAAACGAAGTACACACGCCCCAATGATTTACTGTTCCACAATAGGGGCTTTATTTATCCTGACTTTGTATACCGGACACAAACACATTCATATTCTCAATGGACTAGTTGACGGGTGTTAAAGTCTTTGTTGTGTGACTTCTAGGAGAAGTTAGTATTTTCTTCTCGTTCATGTGATATATTCAACTTTCACAGGGCATGGTGGAAGAAAAATGCAGTTGAGGTTATGATATGATTAAGGATATATGACTAAAATGCAATCAAATATTCTCCAGTCTTTGGAGACTCATTACACAAGAGTGAGTCCCATTTTTTGGTTCCATCCTAATTACAATGAGCACATCATACGCGAGGAGAGACCGGGCCTGAGACAGCAAACGTTAAGGGAAATCCATGACCAAATGGAGACTTGTAATACCCTCTGTGTCAGTTGGCTGTAGACATAAGCAGTCTAGGTAAGTACTACCGTACCGAGTTACGATTGCAGGAGTGATACCAGGGGATTATTTTCCACCCTTTATGTTAATAGGGTTTAGATAACAACAGCCTTAGGAACTACTTCAGTACCGATTCATGAGTGTTCAGCTGGTACAGGGACATCACCACCTCACACCATCCGAGTCAGAACCACTGGCCTCACTATGTCTCAATAAAAGTAAGCTACCGTGCTATACCTAATACCTTCTACCTAAACGAATCAAAAACCTATCTTCTCATCTTTCTTCCTTACTCAATTCTTACACGCTGCTTCTTAACTCCTCTCTCTCCCTCCCTATTTTGATTAAATGCCATACATTAGTAACACCACTAATAACAGAGATATATACATTCCTGTCATATATACATTTATTATGGTTGTTTTCCTTCATCTTTCTGTTCTGCGTTTCAATTTCATCTTCTGCTCCAGGCAGAGTACTGCCTGAATACCTGACAAAAGAATCCCTAAAGCCAATCTTACGCAGTCTTCCTGACGACTAGCGGCTTTACGGGAAACGTTATTTTTCAGACGAGTTACCCCTGTGGGTTGAGAGCAAGTGCGGAAACTCCTGGACACTCAACTCTCTTTCGGACGGCAGGAGAGTTGAATTCACTGGACTGGGGGGATCGTAAAGGGAACGACGTTACGAGCTGGGGAAAGGGGATCAAGGGGAACCAGGATTTCGAAGGGAAGGAAAAGGATGTTGCTGATGAATTTCATTCTCTAGAAACTAGAAGAGTCAAAGAAAAGATGACATTAGGTATTATTGATCATTTGCAAGTGGTAAAGAAGTGTCTGAAGCCCATGGGAAGGTGGAAGGAAATGGTGACAGAAACTAACAATAGGTTTGCATTGCTGGGGGGGGATGAAATGGGAAACATAGCCTAGCCTCACCTTTGCTGTATATTCTTCGGTTGGATACTTTGCTTTGCTACCTAGGGACTGAGCTCGAAGGTGCTCCACACAATGTTCTGGATACAACCAAGATTGCAGAATACAGTGTAGCTGTTGCCCAGGTTAGAACAAACACCGTTGTTCAGGGTAGATCAGAGGAGTTCTAGGGAAAGTATAAGGTACTTATCTGAAGGTCTGAGGTTGTATGATGGTTGTGGTAGAGGGTTCCACTTCTCTAAGATCTGTGTTTCCAAGTATACTGCCAGGTATGTGTAGCAGAGTAGACAGTATCTGTTCGTCAGTGAAGGATGGTTACACCGATTTGTGAGGTAGCTTTGGTGGTGACAAACTAATTCAAAGAAAAAGAATGCCTGCATATGAATGGGGATGAGACTTCAAATATAGGGAAGAATTAAAGAAAAAAAAAAAAGCCGTTAGTTGACCAGACCATGACGAAAAATGCCACATCATCCCAGGAATTCAGTTGTCAGAAAAGACAAATTATAATCTGCTCCTCTAAATGAACTCCCTTTAAGTTCTCATTCTCAACTTCAATACCTCTCTCTCTCTCTCTCTCTCTCTCTCTCTCTCTCTCTCTCTCTCTCTCTCTCTCTCTCTCTCTCTCTCTCTCTCTCTCTCTCTCTCTCCTGCTGCGCCCGAACATGAATAAATATATATCACAGGCATCCCACAGAGGCATTCATGTTGTCAGCATAATGTGTATCCTGTTCCAGGAATCCTGGACATTAATGTACATCACACCCGCTTTCTGTACTGCTCTCCCTGGACGACAGCTGCAATTAATAACCTTCTGACACAACACAGAGAGTCTGACAAAAGTGTTGTAGATGGTTATATATATTTGGTGGATATTCTGGTTCTTTTGTTATTTTTTTTTTCTGTGATAGGGTACATTATTCTATCTTCTTTCTCCTCTTGCAGTTCTCTTCCTCTTCCTCTCATCTTATCACCTCACCAGCTTTATCTGATTACAAGACACAGGACGCAGTGCTCTGACCCTTGTTAATCCACGTCCTTCTTGCGAACCCGTTCCGACCCTTCTGCCTCGCTGCTCCATCTGAGACAAGAAGTTCGACTCGGATAAATCGCAGTTTCCCGTATCACAATGGCTTTATCAAGCACTTACCCGGTCCGTCGAATTAGATTCATTGCTTCGCCGAACCTTTAAGAACGTGAGGGAGGGAGGTGGTTCAGTAAACACCAAAACCTTTACCAGGAGGGAAGTCGGGTGAAGGTTAGGCCTCGGAAGGGTAGGATAACTTCTGAGGCGACGCTGGTGTAACTTCTGATTTTTTCAGAGTTCGTCATTTACGAAACTCTCTCTGGGTCTTGACGGAAGTTGCGACAACGATTCTCTCTCTCTCTCTCTCTCTCTCTCTCTCTCTCTCTCTCTCTCTCTCTCTCTCTCCTACAATATGCTCCAACAGCTCGAAAGACGGACTCAACATCAGAGTCTAGCGCGCGCACACGCACACACACACAACGAATGAGCTCATCTTTCTACGGCGACCACTGAGCAGGCCTGTGATGTCTGATGATAAGTGTTCCAGTCGTACACATTGTTCCCTGGCGCGGGGCCTTTGTGTTTCCTCAGAAGGCCCTGCCCTCTCTCGAACCCTTGGAGCGTCTCGGATCCGGTAACCCATTCTGTATTTAAGAATCATGACAACAGCAACGGATCGGGATTATAATTACCGTGGCCTTTAATAATGATGCTGAAAGCAATACAGTTTAATTACTTTCTTCCTGGAAGATATGTCGCTCAAGGTACAGTACACCAGTAATTGGTGGCTGTGTTGCTCTCTTCGGCTTTGAGATTCGGCTTCCCCTTAAAATAAAACTGGAGGAATAATTCTTTACCATTTGCATATAGACTGATCCCACCAAGCCTTTGGATAATTAGTGATAATTTTTTATTAATTTTCCAAAAGAAGGGACAGAGAAGGGGGCCAGGTGAGGATATTCCCTCAAAGGCCAAGTCCTCTGTTCTTAACGCTACCTCACTAAACGCGGGAAAATGGCGAATAGTATTAGAAAAAAATTAATGATAAAACCACGGACGTTGGAGAGAAGTTGTGTGTGTGCCAACTTCATGCAGGGGTCGCCAAACAGCGACCGTGTGTGTGTGTGTGTTGGGAGACGACGACATGTTGAACAGATCCGAACGTTTTATCTACTATTCTGATGGTCCATAGGTCCCAAGCCTGTCTGTCAGCCCTGCTCTCTTTCCCTCAGTTCTACAGAGAGGGAGAGAGAGAGAATGGCGGGTTCTCTCCCTGGTGAATTTCCCAAGCTAAGGCACCACGGAAATATCCCACGGATTTAAAAGAAACGCATATCAATGGACACGTTGTAAACAGAGGTGACTTTGCCCTGAGGAGAGTAAGTTTGGGCGTTATTCTTATCTCACGAACAGTAAATGACTGACTAATGACGGTCATAATGATCGGGGAAAATGCGGGTTAAAAGTAAAACTAGAGGCAATTACTTAAATAAGAGGGAGAGAGATGAGAAGGATATATAAAAACCTCATTTAACTTCCCCTACGTGCCGAAATTTATCTCAAATTTCAGTAATATAATCGTAATATACTGATAACACTGTTTTCATCTTCCTGTCGGCTCACTGGTTGCAAGTGTTGGGAGAAAGTAAACACACTCAGCGGGCACGGCAAACACAGCCAGCGAATAAACCTCCCAGCGACTGAATGCAAATAACACCATGCAATTCACATTCTTACTTCAAAAATCATCGAAAATATGGTAGATTTAGGTAACGAGGGTAAGGTACTCGAAGCTTTCATTGGTTCTGTTGATTCCTATGAGTATTTCGCTGAATTCTCTCTCTTGCATATTCTCTTGGTATCCACAGCAATCCCGACCATCACATTTATATTTCAAAGAATACAAAAATATTGTACCATTGAGCTTCCGTAGTGTAGCAGTTAGCGTTCCTGACCGTAACGCATTCACGGGCCAGCCAGGGTTGATTGCATAGGTTCGAATCCTAGTTGCCGCAGCTGGTTCTAGTTAACCCAGCTGTTCATCAACCCAGCTGTTCATCAACCCAGCTGGTCATATGAGGCAACAGATTTACGAGAGCTGATGGGGAATGGCTGAAGGCCACTATGTAACAAAAGACGAGTAAGGGACGACCTGATCACATACGAACAGTGTTTAAACCTGTCTGACGATATCAACAGGGAGCAGTTCTTTGAAATGTACAGCAACAGAACAATCCGAGGCCATGAAGTTCAGCAAGAAAATTGTTAAAGAAGATGTAAAGAAGTACTTTTGTAGTGTAAGAGTGGAAAATGAAAGGAATAAAGTAAATCACGAGACTGTGAATATGTGCAAAATACACAAAACTAACAAGATATTTTGATAATGAAAAGAAAAAGTTCGCGAGATGTTGAATCATGAGTACAGAACTCCTTCCCCGTACAGTACGAGCAGATAATTACAGTTACACAAACACATCGCCATCTCCACCTCCCAGTCCTTCACTTGACGTTCTACGGGTGTGTCATTCCTCTGGTTCTCTGTCCCCATAAACAATGTCCTGATGCATCCAAGTGTACTATACGAGTCCAAATGGATGCAACTGTACCATGGTAGTATGTTGACGACCTTTTTATTGGTATCAGCATTACGTCTCTCTCTCTCTCTCTCTCTCTCTCTCTCTCTCTCTCTCTCTCTCTCTCTCTCTCTCGACTACACCGCAATCCAGATTACCCTCAACTTCCAGGGGTGGACCACTGCCGACCACGTCAAATTCGACGAAGCTAAGAACTGCCGACCACGTCAAGTTCGACCAAGCATAGGACTGCCAACCACGTCAAGTTCGACCAAGCTAAGAACTGCAGTCATGTCATAATCCCTTTTTCTACCCTTGTGGCAACCTCCAACTGTTTCACTAGATCCCAGCCCCTTCCCTGTCGGTCAGTCCACCAAGCTTCCCTGTGTCGCTCTAGATGATAAAGTAGGCTTCGAAAAATGTCACAACCACTATGAAATCCCTAAGCTATCGTCTTTCCATCCATCGTACGGTCAAGACACTCAGGCTCCCTCCGCCTGACTGCAATATCATCAACACAAATTTCTACACATTCATCTTTCCATCCACCACCTGGTTTTTCCTTCGTTCTCTCAACAACACAGCAGCAGCTCCTACAAAAGGCGCAGAAGAGGACATGCAAGATTTTCCTCGGTCCCTTCTACGCCATCGGAAAGAGGCGCTGAAGACAATGGTCTTCACAACTTCCTCCAGCCATCACTTCACAATTCCTCCGACGGTTCAGGAAGAAGAGACAGCCCCACCCCTCGAGACCGTCACCCTCTGCCACCGAAGAGCCATCGTCCCTTAGTTGCAGTTCGGCTTCAAAACCTGCCTTAAGCTCACTCATGCAGACCGCACCGAGAGAACCAGCATCCTTACCACACTGAACATCTCTGAGAAGTAATTTTACACCCCAGTATTTGTGTAAAGACTTCATGTCTTAACGGCAGAGAGCGAGCAAGACCATTTCTTCCGTCTGATCCTGGCGTTACCTCGCTAACGTGGGAAATGGCGAATATATGAATGAAAGACATACATATACCACGAATGTATCCTCGACTGGAGTCATTTCCAGCGTCATATCGTAAATATCGATTCGGAACTTCTCAGAAATACTGTTGAATAATGCGTTGCTTAACGTCTACGTATCAGGAACACTGTTGGCGGACGCTACATTTTGCAACTGCTGTTTGTTAGTGGCGAACGACTGGCGTCATTCATGATCGACTTACGTTCTTTCGTAGCTGTATACTTGTCATCAACGGAGACCATCGTGCCCAAATACCGTGTTCAACATTGGTCTCTGATTCACACTCGTTGTAAAGAAATCTAAGCAGCAGTTTCTTTACCAGTGACGGGATATGGGGACTATTCGTTTAAAGTCATACCTTCTTCCTCTACTTTCCACAACAAAAAATTGCTATTTCTACTTGACACAGGTCGCACCTTGCAGATACAACAGGAAGTATGTTATCAACCTCCGCAGCAGAGTAATGCCTTCCTACACCCTAACAACCACCAAGAACATAGTGTGTCCATATGACATCCACCTCCCCTATATGCTAAACCCTCCCACCTTCCACAACACCATCGAACTATGGCACACACTACCACAACTTTCCCTAAACCCTCCATACACCACACCCATCCATGGGTTACACCCCTGTCCACAAATCAGACCTTGAAAGATTGCAGCGATTAACACATCTACTCACATATCACTCATCACAACCTTCAAGTAAATACCTAACCCTGTACTGTAGAGATACTCATCGCTGACAGAGATTTTCCACGAGTACCTGGGTGGGAGGTTGAGGGCTGGCACCCGACAAGAAATTAGTCACTCGAGGAGCTAGACACAGACGCAGGACTAGTCTATGATCACCTGGCCGGATCAAAGCTGGTCACATACAGTCAAATACCTTAAGGACACTCGTATAAATGGTTTACAGACGGTCACATGCACGAGCTAAAGAAGACTATCACATGCTTTGGCTGACGCAGACGCCATGAACATATAATATAAATTGAAAAAAAAAAATACTTATGAAAGTCTAGTCATTCTTGACAATATAAATGTACGAGCTAAATTTGAATAAAAGAGACCTGAAGTTGAATTCGGTTCACAAAAATTGATGCACGACTTACACTGAAAATCATGTCCCTTTCAGTACATTCTAATTTCGCCGTAATTTCAATAGACAAGTCCAACCATGCCCCGAATGATTTGCAATTAGATTGCTAGCTTGATGACTGGAACGGTAGGTAAAGTTTCAATATCTGGGGAAGGGTTAGTAAACGAGTACGCCGTTGAAACATTGCCATTTTCTCAAATTACGCAGCAAAATTTATGATTAAAAGATACTCTGCGAAAGGGATATGGCAGGTGAGTGTTTCCAGGATAGATTATAGAATATTTCAGTAAGCCTTAGTTGCGTTAATAGGGCAAGAACTATGTTACCTCGCAGACGCGGGAGACGGCGATCAAGTATAATTTAAAAAGCAACATTATATATATATATATATATATATATATATATATATATATATATATATATATATATATATATATATATATATATATCAGGGCATCCCTGCAACTCTTAGTTTATAAGAAAAAAAAGGTATTTGTGAATAATACATTGTTGTATCTGTCACTGAACTGGCAGAAACTCTAAAATGTCACAACACGTTTCAGGCATTTAATGTTCTGAACAAAATATGCAATGTAATCCCCCGCAGCCTTATAACGAGTCTCAGGGGAAGTCAAACATAATGTCACTGACTCGGTAAAGAAAAATACCGAAAGTTCGCAAAAAGAAAAGAACAAGAATAACGTAAATAGCATCAATCAGAAAATATCCACACACTGTGTTACCTCCAATTCATTGTATTTTCCCTTGAAATTTAGTATATTGTTCTTTTCTCTCTTCTTCCTTCGTTTTCTTCTACATAATTTCTCTTTCACATCGTCGCAGAAAACGATCTCGAAGGCTATCTTCCCTACACCCTCATCATCACTACGCATCACCTTCATAGCAACTATTATGTTCAACAAGACGCAGATAAACCCCGAACTCGTCCATTACATTTACTACTTCCAAGAATGATGCACTATTATTATCGTTATTATTATCTAAATTTTACTATTGTATCATACTTATCAATGCTTGTTAATTACATCATAATTATAGCTATTGCTATATTTACTGTTAATACTAGTTCAGATATATTCAGTTCAGTTTCACAGTCATTACTGTTCTTTACATTATTAACATTCTAACATGGTTATTGTTATAAATATTTCTACTCAATGTATATCATTAGTTACCATTATCATGGGTTTGCAGGATAATCAGTTAGATATGACTGGCATGCGAGTGTGTGATGCTGCGAGTGAAAGAAAGATGGTTTCTGTCTGTATACTTCCGTTCGCATAGCCCTGTGACAGAAAAATATGGCGCCTGTGATCTCGTGCTTCCTTGAGTGAAAAGTAGCGTGCGGTTGTACTGTGATCTCGTGCTTCCTTGAGTGAAAAGTAGCGTGCGGTTGTACTGTGAACTCGTGCTTCCTTGAGTGAAAAGTAGCGTGCGGTTGTACTGTGATCTCGTGCTTCCTTGAGTGAAAAGTAGCGTGCGGTTGTTGTACAAGTCCATGAGTGAAATCTAAGTGGCATGTGAGTAATGATGGGTAAAGGGGGATGTGAGCATTTAACGTCCAATGATCCTCATCTCGACTCTTATTAAAGAAGCTGGGCTAAGGAAGGGCTAAGGAACCTCGATCTGTGAGAGGCACTAGTGACGAAACCATGTACACACACATCACTTGGTCTTCCCTCCCACCCGTGGCGAGCAAGAGAGTCTCCCGTTCCGTAAGTTCGTCCAGAACAATCGTCTCGAGGCGGGGAGTCATGTATCCTCCTCCAGAGTGTGGAGCGGCAATATAAATAGCCAAGCCAATGCCTCTCACAATCCCGTGAGTTTTGATTAAATCCCCGAACTGAATAGGACCAGGAGGGAGGGGAAAAGAGTGGGGAGGAGGGTTAAGGTAAACCCAAAGGTAGTGGCTCTATTCAAAGGCTTCCTCCGCCAGCCCTGTGGTAAACATGAAATATTAATCCGTTTCGTGCAAACAACCTTACCGGGATTAATGTAGTGAAATCCCGAAAACTAGGCAGGAGCGACTGGGACGGGTTTTCCCCCAACCGGAGTTCCCCACGTAGATATAACATCAGTCAAAGGGATGCGGCTGAGAAATTCTTAACACTAATTCTATCGTAACTATGATGCTTTCTCATCAAATTCTAAAAGAAAAGGAAAGGAAGGTGAAGTACTTGAAAGCTCTAATAACTACATATCAGCCGACATTCACCGCGCTTAAAGAGTTCCGGGAACTACAGTTAAGATATGAATCAAGATCCAAAAGAACAAAAAGAGGATTACGGAAAAGTAATCAGTTCCTTTTCATTCTTCTTAATCGTATTACCAGAGGTTAGCTTCCAAGTTGGCCTCAACAAAAGGGGAATCTAACTCCCTGACATCACTCAGGGAATACAACCTTACTGACAAGAGAAATCCACACAAATCCTCTGCATCAGTTCGGCTCTCTCTCTCTCTCTCTCTATCACACACGGCTGACACAGCAGCAAACGACGTTGCTGAGGAACCACAGTAGCAAGTCCTAGGACCACTGTGTCTGCCTCTTAACAAAACATACCGAGGGAAGTGACGTGGTGCATACGGCGTATTTTATGGATACGAATCGAGAGTAGAAACGAAGTGGGAGAATGGCTCGCATTTCTCTTCGGAAACTGAAACTGATTTAATCAGAAGCTCTGTTCGCTGTGGATGAATACATTAGAATAATAATGAATCTTTCGCTGACGGTCTGTTTTTTTCATAGCAGTAACGAAGAAAAATAATTTATATCGTCGTCACTACAACAAAGAAAGAATAACCTGAACTAGTATGACGTATGACAAATCCATCACTGTATTTACGTATGACGCAATGCCAAGTCCATCACTGTATTTACGTATGACAAGTCCATCACTGCATTTTTCCATTTCCAGATCGGACTAAAAACTAATGCACGGTAAAATTTGCGAAGCACTTCTGTAATGTCATCGCAACGATCAGAGAGTATATGCTGTTACATTTGGTTATTGTCACTGCTTATCAAACATCAAACATGAGCATTTTTGCACGTTAAACGAAAAGATAATTACAGATAATAGACAATTGTGATGGGTATGGGGGATGGAATCCAAATTCTGTAAAATCTATACCCATGAGGGGATTCAGTCCTGCATGTGCTTGATCCACCTCATGCAAACAGGACCAACATCACACATAGATTTAGATAAGAGGATAATTTCTATGGGCAGATAAAAATATAGCCTGCATAACCTGCTTGGGGTTATGCCACAGGTGAAAAGCCACTTTCGGGGAGGCTGAATTATCGTCCAAGAGCGTTTCACCCCTAAGGAGTAAAGGAGTCAATCCTTTCCCTGCAACTTACTGTAGCGCACCTTTTCAGCTGCAGATGTCCCTGGAGATGGAATTTTGTGGATTTTTTACTTTTTCCATACATATTCGCCATTTCCCGCGTTAGCAAGGTAGCGTTCAGAACAGATGACTGTGCCTATAAGTAATACCCTCACTTGGCCGCCTCCTCTGTTCCTTCTTTTGGAAAATCAAAAACGGTAGGGGAGGATTTCCAGCCCCCTCCACCTTTAGTCGCCTTCTACAACACGCAGGGAATACGTGGGAAGTATTCCTTCTCCCCTATCCCCAGGGATGAGGGATTCTGGGGATATATAATAATAAAAATATTGTTTTATGGGAAAACCAGATCACGAGCAAGTGCTCACGTCAGTGTGTTCAAATACATACAATATATATATATATATATATATATATATATATATATATATATATATATATATATATATATATATATATAAACTACTATAAAATCATATTCAATATCTCTACTCTCTCGTCTGCCATCCCCATTGCCCCCTCTTGCAATTAGCCAGAAATGTGAAATTCATGTCCAAGAAGAAAAACATACTCTTGGACAAAATCATCACAATGGACTGAGGTTTTTTTTTTTTTTATTTCTTTTTGTGATGTTTAATTGAAAATTCCATCCATTTAATCCTTCCTACGAAGATTTAACCCTAGAAATCGCCATCTACCACTACCTTCTAGCCTTCATATCCTTCCCTCTATTTCCATAATCTCTTCCAATGTCATGCAATTGTTTACCATTCTTCCATCATCCTTTTGGCGGGGAGTTTCCGCAAAGTCGTTCCCTACCTTTCCCCACCCAAAGTAGTTGTCATCCTCCCTCACTCCCAGAGCCTCCCCAAGAATCCTCGTCCCTTCTCATCCAGTCTACATCTTCCCTACATGCCACTCTCACACACACCACCCTCGCCTCTGCCAAACCTCCCACATCACATCCCGTGCGCCACTTACGCAAAAAGTTTTTTTTCTCTATCAACAATACTCCTTTTTTTTTTATTTCATTTTCAACCTGTCTTTGACATTTCAACAGTGAACAGATCTGGCGAAAAGCCTATGGGATTAGTGAAAACGCGAGAAAGATGAACGACGAAAAAAGCGATGCCACTGAAAATATACATATGATACGAGATTTTAAGAAAAAAAAAAATTTCCCCAGTTGTTTCACAATGCATGTTTGATATTTCATGTAGCATCGCGTCCAGCTGTCTGTCTGTGTCAGTTTCTTCCTTCTGTCTGTCAATCTTCTTTTGTCTGTCAGTCTCTTCCTTCTGTCTGTCAATCTTCTTTTGTCTGTCAATCTTCTTTTGTCTGTCAGTCTCTTCCTTCTGTCTGTCAATCTTCTTTTGTCTGTCAGTCTCTTCCTTCTGTCTGTCAATCTTCTTTTGTCTGTCAGTCTCTTCCTTCTGTCTGTCAATCTTCTTTTGTCTGTCAGTGCCCTCCTTCTGTCCATCAGTCCCTTCCTTCCGTCTGTCATTCCCTTCCTTGTATAGTCTGTCAGTCGCACGTCAACTGTCACTAAAAGCAACACTACGGGGAGGCTGTGGTGTTGCCCTGGTAGCTCTCCTCAGCGCTGGTAGCCACCTCCACCTACAATATCCCTCGCCACACAGTGCTTCGTGTGTGCGCGCGTGACCGGACTTCACCTGCAGGAGGTTACATCGCGAGTGGAAAGCCACATGAGACGGAACTGTATCGTCGGGCGTACGGTCTCGCCAAAGAACTTTTCAAAGAAATGAATCCTTTACTTGCTACTGGAAGTAGCAAAGGAGCTCCTGGAAAAGGGATCCTTGAGTAACTCATACACACACACACACACACACACACACACACACACACATATATATATATCCCTGGGGATAGGGGAGAAAGAATACTTCCCACGTATTCCCTGCGTGTCGTAGAAGGCGACTAAAAGGGGAGGGAGCGGGGGGCTGGAAATCCTCCCCACTCGTTTTTTTTTTCAATTTTCCAAAAGAAGGAACAGAGAACGAGGCCAGGTGAGGATATTCCCTCAGAGGCCCAGTCCTGTGTTCTTAACGCTACCTTGCTAACGCGGGAAATGGCGAATAGTATGAAAGAATATATATATATATATATATATATATATATATATATATATATATATATATATAGAGAGAGAGAGAGAGAGAGAGAGAGAGAGAGAGAGAGAGAGAGAGAGAGAGAGATTCTATTTTCCCAGCAGATTTACTTTATATAGAGCGAGAACAACATTAAATGCAACTTTAGGAAAATTCTCTACAAAAGAGTTCTAACGAAACACAGACAAAGGAAGCAAGACGAGGAAAGCATCTGTTGTACTGTCCCTGAAGAGAGCTAAGTAACGTAGTTGCACCTTTGTACTCGCAGAACCCAGCACGACATTGGAAGACCTGCACAACAGAACCGTTATGTTGAAGATTCTTGGCGATGTCTGGGTTAGTGTTCAACACCAGGTGACTGCTCTGGCAGCACGCGCGTCGTGAGATATATTCCAAGTAGTTCTGGAACAATTTGCACGTGTGTGTGTGTGTGTGTGTGTGTGTGTGTGTGTGTGGTGAGGCGAGGTAATGAGTGGTGTGTGGTGTGATGTCTCATGCGTAACTGTGAACCTCAGACCTTTCGTCCTATGTCCTCCATACGTAGCATCATTGACTGTCCCTTTGAAAACCTACTATTCGAAATGGCGCTCTGTGGCCTCGCTCGCCCATCCCTTTCGGACGTAGGGATAACATGCAAGCAAGGCGCGTCCATGCAGTCTGGATGACACTGCGCCCATCCCAGCATACTGAAGAGAATGAAAGGTTTGTTCAGCAGCCCGCCAAGCACGATCGGGAGAGGGCCATGCAGATACCGGGCATAATATATCGCAAACGATGATGATATGTTCGGATCCCTGGGTCTAGTAGTCGTAAGGAAAACGTGAATTGGAAAACACTCATACTACTAATAAGGTGGACAAAGAGATGAATCCCTAATGAGCGTCTTTCGGCATTAGTAAGATAAATCACTCGAGTCAATTCTTCATAACTGTAGGTGCATATAACAATACATTTGCGGAAATAGAGAAAAAATGAAGGATTTCTCGTGTTCTAAGCTGAAAAGAAAGCAATAACTGTGACAGTATTGGACACACACACACACTTTTGTCCCTCGTCTACTTCACTTCACAAATAACTTAACTGGCGATTCGAATAATACATATCAATATAAATGGAATTCAAAACATTATTCTTCAGTCATCTCATGCATGGCATTGGATCTGCATGAATGTATACATTGATAAAACATTTTTCGATATATCTGTATTTCACGCATGAACATTTTGCAATTGGAATGTTGCTAGACAATGCAAGCAGTGTCTTTCCAATATTCCATGTTTTTGATATTACTCTCGTGTGTCAAATTATACAACCAGAGAGGCGAAAAGGAAAATGTACATTAGATCGGGTAATGAAGCTATAGCCATCACTGACCTGAAGCAGAGGGTATCAGTCTGTACTGTGTGTGCCAAGGCATCAGCCCACAGCAGGGAAGAATGTGTCATGCCAAGCTGCACGTTACCATGGCCTCGCAGAATGGTCCACCCATTCCGCGTGAAGTCCCGGGCAGCATCCTCCCTGTTGACACATCAAAGGAATACTGTAACGTTAATGGTGAGAGAGAGAGAGAGAGAGAGAGAGAGAGAGAGAGAGAGAGAGAGAGAGAGAGAGAGAGAGAGAGAGAGAGAGAGAGAGAGAGAGAGAGAGAGAGAGAGAGAAACATTTCATAGGACTCATCGTGCAGACCTGCCTGAGAACCTAACGCCTCACCCCCTCCGTTCGTTTTCCTTTGTCTCCATCGATGCTGTTGTCATACCTCGGGGTCGACTTGCTGATACTGACGTATCACAAGCCCTATACTTTCTGCTGCATTACCACTTCTGTTGAGAGTTTTACAAACTAGCTAACCATGTTGCTTTAAGACAAAGGTATACGTTTCTGCATATGAATGCATATTCATATACATATCCATTTCTGAATAAAGAGTGGTTAGGGCCCTGGGTGGAGGAGTGGTTAGCTTTCCTAACTTAGAATCCACTGACCCAGGCTCGATCCCCGGCACGGGTAGACACCGCGTAGCTCACTCAACTATCTATCGTTCTATACCGTTGGTGGAGTTGTACGTACTTACACTTGGCCAAGACACAACAACGTGACAGGTCTAGCCAGCTGACTGCCTGAAACCCGACTCGAATTACCTAAAGACTGTTCACCACCTTCTGAGGACATGGCCCTCTAATAGGCCCTCCAGAAGATGACCTCTGACAGCCTGGCACCCTGAACTAGAAGCAAGAAGTACCTTGTGATCATCAATCACCAAACAGAAATGTATGAGGTCTATCGATGAACGACCCTCGAAGTGAAGGGGATGTAACGTGAATGTCCAGCACCTCTACAAGAGGAACGAGTGACGGGATGTGAACGCTAGTAACACAGAGTTAGCCCCTGAGCAGTCCTCTGATTCAGCGAAGATCTAGACCTCACATAGCTATGATCTGACGGCAGCGTCACAGTTGCGAAATACAATGCCCTCCCTTAGTTCCTCACCCTCCCGTCTCCGGCAAGCATGGTGGACCTGCCAAATTAGACGAGAGCTTATACGAACGTACTAATTACAGAAAAGAATCTTGAATGATAACTCTCGAGTTGATCGACCGGCTAAATGGACAAGAGCTCGTAATACCATAACTTTTAGGAAAGTATCTTGTATGGTAACTCCGAGAGGCAATCCAATACTGTTTGAGATCCCCGACGGGTTGTGACCGAGCCAATGGTCTTTAGCGAAACTGAAACGAGAGAAAATGAGGTAAATCCGACGGTAATGCGGCCACATTCACGGGGCTTCCTCTTCCGGCAGAGGGTAACATAAAATTCTAATCCCCGTCGTCTAGGCAGCTTCACCATGATTAATAAGATGAAAGTTTAAAAGCTCTTTTACGTAAGCCGCGCCGAAGGCAGCTTATCCAACGATGCCAACTTTTTCCATCCAGTACCATACGGTAAAGGTATTACCATTGGTCAAGCAAAAGTATCCAGAAATCAATTACTCTAAATGAATTTTGGAAACAGTTTTTCCTTGCTCTTTTCTTTAGTATCAAAAGGACTACAGGAAAAGGTTGGTCATAATTTTCATATGAATTCAAATGACAGCCACATATCTTTTACAGTCATTACTTTGATAGAGCGAAGGCACAATCATTACTTTCGTGCTAGATAGACGAGATATAGTCTTCAACTGGGCTTCCGAATAAGAATATGGGGGAGACGACCTGTATGGGATACAAGATTAACTTAGTGGAAAGGAACAATGGACGCATATCAAGAGGAGCGTTCTCGAAATGAGTTGAGGTCATCAGTAGCGTTTGTATTGCAGGGGTCTAAAAAACTATGTTAGATCAAGTCAGGAGATGTGGGGTCCCGTGTGCGTGGAAGTCCCTCCCCATATAAGACAGAGGTCAGCACCAGTGAGGCCCTTGTGCGAAAGGACTAAAGTCAAGGCTAAAGATACTTCTGGGAACACGAGCGATGCTACAGGGGTGGAAGGGCGTGACGCAAGTACTGTCGCCGGGGAGACAAACGGTGGACGTGACGCAAGCACTGTCGCTGGGTGAGGACACAAACGGTGGGTCCTGGATGGGGAACACTTGTACAGTAATGACACCGCAGCTTCCATATCGTCGAAATGACTGTCAATAAATGTCAGAAAGCAAACGAGTCGCTCCATATTCACGTCAAACATCAGCGCAGATCAAAGAATGGTAATTAATTGACTTTTATAACACATTATGGTGCAAATGACATAAACAGCATGGAGTATTTACCATACTAATTAGTATTTGCCTAATTCATGTTAATGTACTGCACTGTTGACTTGTTTTACGGCACAAACGTACTCCTGAAACACAAGCGAGATAACTCTCCATTGCTGAAGTACAGCACCCTCATACATAGCTCCAGTCATGAGGGTTATATGTATAAATTGTGTAGCTCTCTCGACAGAGAGTTGCAAAACTGCGAAAGGTGTGCTGCCGGGCTACAGCTCATAAAGACTGCCTAAATATCTATCAAGACGCTCTGACACGACGCAGGTTAGGGAATCTCTGTAGGCAGACTTGGTCACGCATCCGTTCAGCGAGAGCTCATGTAGCAAGGGCCATACCTTCATCATGTCATATCAGTGGCGACTTTCCGTGCCACGGAGAATACTAGTGATGCCTAAAGTTTCACGTTCAGCATAGGGAATGCAGGTGTCGTTAGTCAAGGATTAATCATTCAGTATTTCTATTTCATGTGTAAGCACAAGCAGGCAGTGTCTGATAACACCTCTCTCTCTCTCTCTCTCTCTCTCTCTCTCTCTCTCTTATATATATATATATATATATATATATATATATATATATATATATATATATATAATTCAACATAATATTTCTATACATGTGGCACGACATGTTTCGTGGATACAATCCACCTCATCAGGTGCCAGTGCTTAAAATTATTTAAATCCCAACATCACACTTGAGTCCCTCCGTCCAACACCAATCTGTACCAGCCACTGTCCACTTTGTCTGGCAGTTACCGTTGTAAGCGAGAGTGATTAAGTGGGGTCACGTGGCAGAGGGTTGACCTGGGTAGCTGGGTGTGTCTTGAACAACTTTTTGTATGTAGTAGGCTTCTAATAGATTTTAAAGGACAAATGATTCGATTCTCTATCAACACATCAAGAAAGGGCAGTTTGCATCATTTTTCCCGTTCCATTTTGAATTTCATAGTGGAGTGGATGTTGTTTAATTCATTAAAGAAAAACATCACAATCTTGGGAGGATGGCCACACGGACCACACATCATCCACATATCTAAACCAGACTCCCGGATGATTATTGATTGAAGTTAAAATCTCAGTCAAAATATTCCTAAAATCCTCTTATAAATCCTTACAAACCTCGTTATGATCCTAAAATCCTCTTATAAACCCTTACAAACCTCTCTATGATCCTAAGATCCTCTTATAAACCCTTACAAACCTCTCTATGATCCTAAAATCCTCTTATAAACCCTTACAAACCTCTCTATGATCCTAAGATCCTCTTATAAACCCTTACAAACCTCTCTATGATCCTAAGATCCTCTTATAAACCCTTACAAACCTCTCTATGATCCTAAGATCCTCTTATAAACCCTTACAAACAAGGTACTCGTTACAAAAAGCTATTTACGAACCTCTTAACTCTCCTGACAACATAACCCTCTCTCCCCTCCCCTTCCCGACCGACCCACCCACGAACCAGAGGCTCTCGTAAGGATTACATCCGTGTCACGCCCCATCTCCTCCGTGTCCAGCAGCTACATGTCTACAATAACCTTCCGGGAAAGAGGTTCTCGGCCCCATTCACCTGTTCGTCGCGAGTTTCATTAAAGCTTATATGCCGCCTTGGCTCTTCTCACTCCCAACAGGTCTTGTGTTACGGGTAAACTCCCCGTGTCTTGTGTCTTAGCCGATAATACCAAGATGTTTTCCCAAGCTAACGTTGCAAGCGAGAGATTACGTCGGGGCGTTCATCCCTACCCGTTTTCTAAAGGAAATCCAATCTTGGTGTAAACCTGTGAAATTATTTCCTCCCAAGAGAGGGACAAAGGGGAAAAATTCTTTTTATCCACATCACGTCGACTCGTTTCCCTACTGGCGACAACTATAGTGGGCAAAGCAAGTGGAAATTTTTCACTAACCTTCATCAGGAACAGTAGCTGGTCTTTCTTCTCTCTCCCCTGCTATGCCATCTTCTCTCTGTACGAGACAGAAAAAATAACGATTAAGCAAACAACTTTAGAAAAAAAAATAGTGTTAAACTGTCATCAAAAAAGTGACTGGGAATCGGGACACAAATGCCACTTAGACAAATACACATGTGAAAGCACAGAACAGAGAGAGAGAGAGAGAGAGAGAGAGAGAGAGAGAGAGAGAGAGAGAGAGAGAGAAGCAAAGGACCATAAGC
Organism: Panulirus ornatus; assembly: GCF_036320965.1. Lineage (NCBI taxonomy): Eukaryota > Metazoa > Arthropoda > Malacostraca > Decapoda > Palinuridae > Panulirus > Panulirus ornatus. The sequence continues at coordinate 11,225,507 of NC_092251.1, forward strand.
ATATGAATTTGATAAAGATCTAAGCATCTTCAAAAGCTATCTAAAACAAAACTGAAACATCTGAAGATACATTAAAATTCAATAAGTTCTAAAACTTACCAAAACGAACACAAGGTATGAAACCAAGAGTGAATTACACTTATAATTTCATAGACTATTCACATGCCACAAAACAACCACAGACTTCCCTTTACCGTAATATCTAAAATACCTCAACAGTGTATCGCAAGCCGATTGGTGGCCTAAATCCAATAAACCGTTATTTATCTATTTAATTATTTATATATTCATGAATTCTACACAGTTTAAAGGGTATATATATATATATATATATATATATATATATATATATATATATATATATATATATATATATATATATATATATATAATGTACATTAAAAGTTATTTAGATATTTTAACTTATCAGATTGATCTAAGATTACAAGATAACTAATGAAACACGAAAAAAAATCACAGGATATCCTTACATTTAAACGCTGCTTCTCTTAAGCTTTAAGGTATATCTACCTTACATGACGTCTGTTTCAAGACTGACCCGTTTTCCGTCTGTTCCAATGCTGTGGCATCAGCTAATGCTGTAACGTCAGTACCAACTGTGACAACAGCACCAACTGTAACAAGAGTACCAGCTGTGACAACAGCGCCATCTACTATAGCAGCACTAACACCTGCTACAAAGGCTATGACAACGTTACCAACAGTGATAACAAGAGTAACAATAGTACCAACAGTGATAACAGTACCAGCTCTGTTACAACAATATTCAAACGAACCAACTTGAAGTAACAGAACAGTTCCTCCACAGACGTGACACCCGGCAAGAGCAAGAAAACGGCAGCACTAACTCCTGTTTCAACAGTAACACCTGCTACAAAAGCTATGACAACGTTACGAACAGAGATAACACAGTAACAATAGTACCAACAGTGATAACAGTACCAGCTCTGTTACAACAGTATTCAAACCAACCAACCTGAAGTAACAGAACAGTCCCTCCACAGACGTGACACCCGGCAAGAGCAAGTAAACGGCAGGATCCTTGAGCGGCAGCGGCGACGCTGAAGAGTTTGTTGTCGAGTTCGAGAGACGCAGAGTCTGGAGGAGCACTCGGAGGAGGAGGAGGAGGAGGAAAGCGAGACTGGTGTTCAAGTGGGAGGGAGGTAAGGTTATACTGTGGTCCTCCAAGAGACCCATTCTCTCGGTCTAACTTTTCAAGATGAATCGTAGATCAAAATTACTTAAAACTTACTTCAAAAATTTTCTTTGTATTACATCAAATTGTTCAAATTCATGGAGACATTTTGGGAAACACCAGTTCTTGATATTTGTTCCCTCTACAACCGCAAGGGATTGTAGTGATGGACAATATCTTATGGCCAGTAAGTATTAGGAAGAGAGTGCAGACAAAGTGAATGCTTGCTAATCTAACAGAAGTGCGAAAGTCCCCGGATCCGGTCTCATCCAAAGGGACACACAAAAGGATAGCCAGATGAACAAGGCGTGTGTGTGGGTGTGTGTGTGTCTGCGTGCCTGTGAGGGGGGAATGGTGCTAGACTTAATTGTACTTACAATATCAAATTTCCTCTTTCCTTGCGTGCCCTAGCATCATGACAGCACCTGCACAAAATCTTTGACGAAATGTCAGACATAACTACACATGTGTTCAGACTGTAGAAGGGAAACTGGGCAACGAACTGGAAGCGAGACGAGACCATGAACCTGGAGCCGTAATTTATGAAACATTTGACTCCCAAGTTCTTTGACGATGTGCCTGGAACCACCATCACAAAGATGAGTACATCATCCTCGAAAGAAAGTGTAGTCATAAACGCGAGAGTCTATCATACGTAATTAACTTCAATACAGGATGATATATGTAAACCTAATGAATATATCTAATCTAACCACTATATATGGTAGGAGGTAAGTACATGATCTAAGCAGGCAGCATGACCTTAACACGTTAAAAATGCTCAAGTTGCCCCGAATCTGCTCTGTCAGTGGGAGTCTGGAACAGGTCTTTACGTACACTGACCTCCCTTAAAGAAAATGAGATGATCATTCAATAAAAGAAGGAACCTCAATAAACCAACCGTTGTTATTACTTTCATTACAACTTGTGTCATTAACCCGAGACACAAGACGCCGTTCTCGTGCTCAAACTTTGGCTCATTATGCTCAGAAATTTGGAATTAAGTGTCTCTCTTGTTTGCTCCCGTATGAGGTTTAATGTCAAGTCTGCTGTTTGACCCTGGAGCCTTACCACTCAAAGTTTGTATAATTTTCTGACATCTTAAATCTAATTTATCCAGATCTATTATACTTCACCTCTCTAGGTCATCCAGGTCGAGTAAGCATCACCTCCCTGCATTGTTTCGACAATTTCCTTTGAAACGAATATGCAAAAATATATATGAGTGTACATCCCTTGCTCTGCCTGTTGCCTGAAAGATGTTCATTAAACATGGCCTAGTTATATTGGCTCTAGATCTCCATGCGTTATATCCCTCCACAAACTGAACAATCATTACTTCAGAAAGGCATTATTCTAGTGGCAATTTAGGTATAAGCATCATAGGCATTAGAAGGGGTACGATATAAGGGAGGTGTAAGGTATTATCCAAAATAAATTTACGTTTTGCTGCACTTAACGAAATATTGGGGTCATTAGTAAAAAAAAAAATACGCATCAATCAATAGCGAATGAATAACACTGAAAGACGATCTAAGCGAGGGATTTACAAAATAACGTGCACTCTACTGTCGTTGCTTAAAACCAAAGGCGAGAGGGTGTGAATGTGACACGCATACAAGATAGATGATGGAATGCTATATGTGAGCATCTGTGACCAGATCTATACTACAGAGCGATAGATACTCGCCCTTCAATCATCGTCTAGCAATGCGAGATGGACAGGTCATTGCCTTGCTTTAGTTTTTAACTCAGAATATGGCATGTATATACTAAAGCTTTCAAGTGATTTTTAAATCTAATTCACTTACGGAAACGTTGTGGACTTGAGGTAAAGACCCAAATATCTGGTTCTCTTAATATCCGTTAAGGTAATGGAGCGAGTTGAGGGTTGAATTAGTTAAGTGTGGCGATGAAGAGGAGACTGGGTTTCCATGACCTGGTGCTCTGTGGTCTAGTGTTCCAAGGTCCGGTGTTCTGTGGTCTAATGTTCCAAGGTTTGGTGGTCTGCACCATGGCGTTTCATGATCTGGTGTTCAGTGGCCTGATTCTCTGTGGTTTGGGTTCATGTGACCTGCTGTTCCACAGGCTAGTGTTCCTTGAGCTGATGTTCCATGTTCTGGTGTTCTGTAAACTAAGTGTTCCACGGTCTGATGTGCCTTGCTTGCTGGTGGTGTAAACAGTTCGATATGTCATCGAACACGAGAGATGTACGACTTGCGAGTCCCTGACTTCAAAGAAACGAAAACTTGAGGATTAAAAGACCTCTTGTTGGATCAAGGGCAAAGGTACTACTGCAGCTGATGATGAGATACTTGGGAAACGAAGGATTACAGTGAGGTGAGGAAACCCCGACTCTCATCATGGAAAACTGGTATCAGGACTTTTTAATGTATGGTTCAAGGACACACTAAGGTACGTGACAGACACGTACAGCTTTCCAGTACCTCCTACCTGTACTAAGGGTTTAAGCAAAACCTTTGAATGAATCGATGAAGAAATAAAAACAACTACTCTCTCTCTCTCTCTCTCTCTCTCTCTCTCTCTCTAAATATCTAGCTACCTTCTTCGGTGTTGCCACATGCTATTCCGAGATGCTTTCAACAAAACTGGTTCAGTTTTCTCCCGATTCACATCGTCTTATCTGGTTTTTCTAAAAAATAGTTTCAAGCTTCATGACCTGATCCCTTGATCCGTTCAAGAGCAGATAATCGGTTCATCGTGGTTCACTTCGAGACAAAAGCCGAGATCGATGACTCCCCCACCGCCACAGTCTGCGTCAGCCTCTCTCTATTGACTGTCCGGCAGCTGTGATGATCAAGGTACATCTCCTTCGCAGATGACCAGTGTGTGTAGGAAGAGCAGATCAAAATATGCTGACAAAAAAAAGACTTACATAATTTTGCCACTTACGTCCCAGGCACGTAAGACGGAAATTCCCTTGGTATCATGTGGCCTCTCCTTAAGGATCGAGTTCACATAACTTTGCCACTCATCGCCCCAGCACAGTCAGCAGATTCTTCCTTGGTGTGTGTGTGGTGCGGGGCGTCCACCAGCCTGGCAGGTCCTCCAAGACGCTCCGGAGGAAGAGTTCGACCAACGTCACACGACCAAAGACAAACAGATTTGAGGGTACTCAGGCGGAGGTTTAGATAGTGATACTGAACAGGTTGCTATGAGATGATAATGGAGAGAGACAGATAGCGAAAAAACATACGTGTGGACAGGAAATGCCCTTCACAAACAAACAAAAAAAAGACTACACAAGTATTCCGACACAAATACCGGAATCCAAATCACACAAAATTTGGGATGGTATAGGAGTAGTAAACAGACAGGCAAGCAGAGAGAGAGATATTCTCCTGGCGGTGACGACCATGTCATCTGGGTACGTGAGAACCTGGCCGGATGAGATTCTGTTCTGGTGGGACCCAGATATTGCTCATATTGCGAGGTTGGCCGGGACCCGTTACGGCACAAATCCTGCAGCTACTGATTATGCGGTGGTGACTACTGCTTTACCCTTCTGTAAGACGTAGATCTTCACACTGGACGCAGAGGGGACTTGAGAGTTTTTCAATTCAATAGGAAGCTTTGATCCAGACAAGTAAACTGTGAGAGAGAGAGACAAAGTAAACATTTTGGAAACCAGGTAGACAGAGGATTCTACAGACACAGAACGGGACTGAAGAAGAGATGTGTGAAGCGAGTTGATGATAGAGCAAGGGAAGAAAAACGACGATTTACTGTATCGTCTCCACCCTCTACCATACTCCATCAGCCGCTTGCACGCCTTGCCATACCCAACTCACCGCCTCCATGGCCTAGCATGCATACCCTACTAGCCACCTCTATTCCTTACTATACCCACCAGCAGACTCAAGATCCCAATCATACTCGAGTATCCGTCTCCATCTCCTGCCATACCAAGGAAGCCGCCTCCATGCTCCTCCCAAATGAATTCGGCTGTCTCCATCACCTAACTTCATGGCCTTCCGTCCTCTTTAATTCACTTCCGCTCCTTCCCACAACCCACCGGTCACTTCCAAGGTCCGTGATACTCCGTCAGTACCCTTAATGCCTTCCTGCATTCCACTCCACACCCTACCAGACGCTACTACACCTTCCTGTACTCCACTGCAGCCATATCGGCGCCTTCTCGAGCCTCGCCAGCCGCCCAAGTGCCATCCCACACCCCACCAGAAAGTCCCATATCCTCCGGGACTCCACCAGCTACCTCCATTCTCCCTCCCAATACTCCACCAACGGTTTCCACGCCTTCAATAGCTCCAACAGCCGCTTCGATACTTTTCTGCCTTCCACATCCACATTTGAGGCCTCTCGTACAATACCAGCAGCTTTTACGCCCTCCCACATTCCAATAGCAGTCTTCAAGCACTCCCACACTTCACCTGTCGTACCACACTCCAGCCAACCACTCCAATCGCTTCTTTCAAACAACCTAGCCATGTTGTTGCTACAGTTGCCTTGGCAAAACTATTTCAACAGTGAGAATACACTTGGTAAAGGCAAGAAGACTCCAGAATCGACTATGAAAAGTTGGCAATTGGTGAAACTGATTTGAAATTGTATCTTTCAGTATACGCTTTCTATGTCCTGTCTTACGTTGTTGTTAATGTTGTTGGTCATGTTCTTGTTGTCTATACTGGATGAAAAAGAAAAACTTCTTCAATGGACAGTTGTATATTTTGGCTTCAAAAAATAATCCTCAAACCAAGGATGGCGGAACACCATTGCGATGTATAAAGTTCTGGTTTACCCGACATTCTGATGATATCCAAGGATGAGGTTTTCGGGGAAGTACATCTCGTTTTCGTTCCTACTTGAGGCTGGTGTTTGGTGAGGGACTGGATGTTCGGCCAGACGCCAAAAGAAAGTATCCGAAATAACTTTACGAAAGTCAACAAGTCCTGATAACTTACAGAAGGACAAACCCAATACAAAGCAACAAACCAAAAAGGGAGAAAACACCTGGCCAATACGAACAAACCAAATACTAAAGAACGTACGGAATACAGAACAACAAGACCAGTGTAGAACAAAGTTAGTGGTCAAAGTGCGTTGAGGTCAAGCCGCTGCGTAAGACAACCTTACATCCCCTTATCAAGCTGATTTAGGGGTACTGTTCGGGCCACTTGGAGGTCCATGGCTTGCCATGGTTCAGGTCCCGAGATGGACCCCGAACTGGGTTCCAGGGCAGGCCCTGAAGGTGGGACCTAGAGCAGGACCTGGAGCAATAGCCAAGGCGGGCACCACTGAGGCAGTGGGCTCTGGAGCGGACCTTCATATTTTACATCTTTGTTCGGCTTTCCTTCATCGCTTTGGTCTTTTCTTTTCCCCTCCTCTCTCTCTCTCTCTCTCTCTCTCTCTCTCTCTCTCTCTCTCTCTCTCTCTCGGTCCTTGCCTCTGTCATGCTTCTCTTTTCGCCTCTGCCACGCTCTCTCCATTTTACTATCTGTTGCGTCCGCCCGTTGGCTACTGCTGTCGCCTCTCGTACATCTTTGATCCTCCCTCCTTCCCTCCTGTCTCCTCTCGCCTCCTATTCTCCTCTCGCCTCTGTATATTCTCGCCTCTGACTTTTCGTGTCTCTTGCTCGCTCCATCCTCCGTCTCATCCTCTTTCAGTACTGCACTGCCGTCCCTCGCCCACGTCTGATCTTCCCTCTCTCTCTCTCTCTCTTTTCTCTCGTCCCCCCTCCCATCTGACATGTACAAACGATAACATTAAAAGAAAAAAACCTTATGACTTTTTATAGGA